>NW_026261572.1:600000-827912 GCF_000165395.2 Babesia bovis T2Bo
TGTATTGAATGTTACACCCACACTGCTAGCCGTTACCATTTCATTATCACCAAAAGACCTTGTGCCAGTTGGATACGATACGAATGCAGCGGAATCGCTGCCAACATTAATAGATGACGTCAGCCTAGGTAGTAGTTGCGATGGTTGCCTTTGTACGACATTGGATGAGTTGACACTTTCGCTGGTGATATTCGGTGTCTTGCTAGATTCCATTTGGTTTTGCTGATCACTTGCGTTATTCAATGTGTTCGTTCCACTATTAGAAAGATCACCTTGCCTGGTTCCAGGTGATGCCGTGGGTGTCATCCTCGACTTCGTTTTAGAACCGCCGCTGATGGAGTCTATATAGCAATCCAAATCAAGTGTGCCATTGGACCTGAGTGACGGCGGGAGGCTAATATCATTAACATCCAACCTTGCACCCACGCTAAATTGTGAGTCGTATACGCAACGGTATGAACGTAGTTCGCTGATGGAAAATATATCATCTTCCTCTAGGTCATATGGATTCGCAGTTGCATCTGGGTCCAGTGCTGTGGACATTGATGTAGGTGCCTGTGAAAATACAGGCACTCCCTTCTCATTTATTGATATGGGCACCTCGCAGTTTGATATAATCTCCTCCGCCAAGCACTGTCCCAAGGCAGTGAGACCGTAATCGTAACATCTTCTATAACGTGACACGTACTCCGTGGACGTTTTGTCCTTACTACCTCGCGCAAGGTGTGATTCGCTTGGTCGAGAAAACTCAACTATACCCTTATCAATCAGGGTTTTGAGGAATTCAAAATTGTTGAGTCTACAACTGGGTATACGAGCTCGTATGTCCTCTGAGTAGTCCAATATCTGCTCTAGAGAGATCCTCTTGTTGCCATCAGTATACAATCCTAGTACCAGGATGAATGTCCATGAGTTGGAATACTTCTTCGGTTTCCAATCACCAGTCAACTCCGTTATATCTTCATCAAAGGTGGTTATGTCGAGAAATGCTCTGATTCTATTAAACACCTTCTGAGCGTGCGCTTCGCACTGTTCCTGGGTGGGTTTCGGCTCTCCATGTTTCTTTATGACGCTGTGGCATGTCTAAGTAATCCATTTTACTTACGCTTCGAATATTTTTGACGCCACCTCACCTACTCCTGCCACGTTCAGTGCCTCCTCCGCGTTGTTAACTGGTACTGGGTACCTCTCCAGGGCCACTGCCGCCTGCGTGGTAATGTGTCCAGTTAGTGTATATTTCGTATATTTAATTGCTGCTACCCAGTTGTGTTGCGGAAGTACCTAGCAGCGATTGCATATAGAAAGCTCTGCGATGGACATGGCGTACACTGGATTCCTTATGCTAGTAGTTTTAGCCCAAATCAAATATGATTCAACTTTATCCAAAGTAACAAGATAACTCACCTTATTCAAGGTAACAATCCGGTGCGTATTCCCTAGTCTCCGCGCCTGTTCTATTTGTCCCAGTATATGGCGATAGTATAGGTGATTTGCCGGGTGTACTAAGGTAAGACCGTGCTTTAGACGGCGTCCATCCTCTTTTGCCACCATGTTATATCGATGTCGTCACAACATAGCACTGAGTAACCAACAACTAGCACAAAATCATCGTGCAATTGATGTCATAAAGGCACAGTTCTTCTAGGTGTATAGTAGCTATGCTATTAAATGGAATATTAATCAGTGATACGCTTCCATGATTCAGGTACTAGACAAAGGTTAAACCTTATAGCAAGCTATAGTAGATATCTGGGTTTGTTTGATTACTATACCCTGAATCTACAATTTATGTGTAGCCTTTATAGGACTAACCGTCGGAAGGCATGTTGTTGTTGCCCGTAATGGCCCGATAACCAAGATTTCAACGGTTAAGCTACCACACAGTGGGTGTAACAGGTACTTATTAATATGTAGTGATATACATGAATTCCTAGGACCCGTTTGTATCCTTTTGGGTAATACGAAGTGTGTACGGCTCAGGTGTGTAACCGTATGCTGCTACATATATCCAACCTGGGACTGTATAACTCACTGATAACACTTTGGCTGGAATCAATATCGCAATATGGCGTCGGTTATGTTTGATCCGCCATCTTTCGGTATGTTTGATTCCATTTGGTCCATGTACTTCAGGCCCTTCCAACTTGAAGTATGAAAAGTTGATTGCCACTAATTTGCAGCACATCCGTGCCGAGATTTTGTACACGGAGCATAACGTAGGTTTTAGAAGGACATTCATAAGCAAATCTCAGATTGGTGACCTTTCAAATCGCTTCGTATCTCAACGATTGCTTGTTACTATCCAAAACAAGATAGATAATGTATTCGCACTCATTAGCGTGACTGAAGGCTACCTGAGTGAATGGGAGTCCGACATCGCACGTTACCCTGGTTTATTGGATTCCAGGGCTTCGTTGGACAAGTTGAAGGCACAATTTAATCGTGAGGTATCACGTGCCCGTCAACTTGCTGACGAAGTTAAAAGTCGCTCACATATGGCAACTTCAGACACTGTTAACCCTACCCCTCTGGTTTATAACGTTCCTGGCAATAGCGAAGTGGACTACAACTTCATCAACTCTGCCAAGTCAGACCCTGATTATGAGGTTTCAGCCATTCAACATTTTGATTTGATTGAGTTCGAGGGTAGCAGTAGCCTGACTGATAGTTTAATTGAGACTCGCAATCAGGGTATAAGCCATATCAGATCACAGATAGAGCAGGTATGTTTATTGTTTAGCTGTACCATAACGCAGGCTCGTGGTATCTTCAGCGAAATTGCTACTATAGTATCAGTGCAGGACGGAGGATTAAAGTCCATTGAGCGCAACTTGAAGGAGAGTTATGACAACAGCGAGGAGGCACTGCGTGACATCGAGTCGTTGGTAGTAGCTCGCAGTAAGAACTCCCGTCGCAGGTAGGTTATACCCTTGTTATACACACCACTCAGGCGTTTGTGGCTTGGTGGCATTGCTCTACTATCTACTACGTGCATAATTTACTACTACCGTTTTATGCGTGTAGGTTAGTCGGCGCCACTTTCCCAGTGTCTGAACCACTCCAGGTGTCCTATCGACTGTGCCAGTGCCTTCTTGAAAGCCTCCCTTCTGCTATCAGATACGAACACTAGCTCCCAACAATTGTCGTCTGTCCTTTTTTCCAGTGTAATCTGTACCCCGAGGTCACTGCTATATGCAACCTTGGATATTTCATAGCACAGGCACTGCATAATGGGCTCAGTTGCAGTATCGTTACTTTCCTCAGATTCACTGGTGACAAGTACCTTTTCTGGATCATCAGTCTCTAGCACTGACTGGTACCGCAGCGCAAAGATGGCCAGGTGATTGTTCGTCACTGCCACTAAACAGAAGCGCTGCTCGTGTTTGCACGCACCTAAATACGTCAGGGGCTCACCCAAGTGTTGAGCTACTGTCGTGCTCATAGTGCTGCGGTCGCCTTCGGTGACGAACCTTCGGAACTCTGCGGGGGGTGTATGCCGAAGTGTAATTGCGATTGCCTTCTTCCTGTGGCGTATAACATGTAGAAGTCCCTTTTCGACTTCTATGACTGCTGCATTTATGCTGAACTTGCTTTTAATATCGAATTCGCTGGGCTCTCCAGCTCCGATTATGTATATGGCTCGTGATGTGACTGCGATAAGTGCGTTGTGTACACGGGTTGTGATCAACCATATATCGTCCATTAGCAATACGCGCTCAGCTCGTCCTTGTGAGATTTTATTCTGGAATTGCCGCGCCAGGGCCGCCAGCTGTATGCGGCGCAGCAAGTCGCTGACGAAGCTGGGCCGTAATAGCAAGTTGTTGGACCCGCGCTGCTCACTTATGGCGTGTAGCACATGTTTGTAGTGTGTGTTCTTGGCGGAGCATGATACCGCAACTGCGAGGTCAGCACACGCCTCTCGTATGTGCTCCAGTAGTGGAGAGGTGTACAAATGTGACACGTAAGTGCCTACGCTATTACTCGTTTCCAGCGCTACTACCTGGAACATAATACCAAGTGTAAATTGTAATACATGCTCCGGTACGCACCTGATGACACATTCCTCCACGAAATGGTCCTGTATTTTTGCGATGTTAGAAAACTTGACCCACGGAAGCTGCCTGCAAAATGTTGATAGCATTTGTATCATACGCAGGATAACTAGTTGTACATGTGTCATCCCGGCATCCACCCACTCCACGCTGACACTGGCTGTAACATCCGATAAGGGCACGCAAAGACCAGCTGCAAACCTGGACAGCACGTCATAAACTACTATGGCATCCATTGACTCAGCTTGTAGGAAGGTGTCTATATACAAAGCACGGGTAGCGAGCTTAAACAGTTTAGCGGTAATATTCGCATCCAAGAACGAGGAACAGGCGGTAAGTTTAATGAGACTGCGCACAAACTCTGGATCGCGGAACTGTAAGTGCAGAACGTCACGCACCACCCGTGAGGTCCTGGGCGACATCAGCCCGTACAAAGTCCGGAAAAAGCTAGACACAGCAAAACAGGGGTTAATGACCTTACGCGACTCGTTGATCCACACCCGATGCAGCATTTGTTTGGGTAGAACCTGATAAAACGGGTCGTCGCTTGCAATATCGTTATGGCATTGGCTCAGCTTCTGGCCAATTGTGTATGATAGCATCCTGCGTGCGCGCTTGTCAATCGGGCTTATAATGGCGTCGCCTAGCTGTGGACCGTCATCAAAGGCATCTCCGCTGAATACCTTCGAACACTTAATTGTCCAGTCAATGGTCTCCACTTCGTTAGCGGCCTCGCTATCCAATTTACGTCCTTTAAGTATACCAGCCCAGTATTCACTATGCTCGTTCCGAGAACGCTCACGCTGGTAGCGTTCACTGAATGTATGGGAATACTCCGGGCTGAGGTATGACACTATACGCTTCGGCATCTCCTTTAGTATAAACACCTGCTGCTCATGGTCACGATGCGCATCAATCTCGTCTATAGATACCGTTGTACGGCTGGATACAGTACCGGGGTCGCTAATATCCTCAACTGGTACCGACAACACAGGCCGGAAGCAGGTATCGCTAAAATCCTCCACTTCAGCGGCACATATCAAATCTATGCTCTGGAGGCTTTGCTCCAGAGCCATGTCCTGGCTACCGCAGAGTGCGATTTCCAACGCGCGGAACACCCGGAATATCTGGCGGCTGTTGGTGCGTACCCGGAACGTGTCGAACATGCACTGGGCTATAAATTCAACGTCACCGCCAACGCAACTAAGCTCAACGCGTATATCAGCGTGGTCGTATGCGCAAAACTCCTGTTCAAAACGCAACGCCTTGCGTAGCATTACTGCCTTAGACTCATCCCTGATGACCAGGCATCCAGTGGGCATGGTACTGGCTTTATGCAGCAGCGACGCGCACTTCAAATGGACCTGCTCATACAAATGTGCATCCGATCGTTTTAAAGTCTCCGTTAAAAGCCAGCATGTCCGTTCGATAATAGGCTCAATGGCGTAAAACTCAAGCTTATGCCGAAGCGCATCCACGATATACCCGAAGACCTCAGGCTCAAAGTCGCGCAAACTAGAGGGTACTAAAATACCTAACATCGTGGCCATGGCACCCGCATCTATCTTGTCTAGTGGAAACCGCACCAAAGCGCGTACTAAAGCAACCCTGACAGTGGCATCCACTGCACTGTGTGCCATGGAGTCAATGACCAGTGCCAGGAGCCCCTTTTCGTACATTATATCCACCAGCTGCCGAACTCGCGGGTGGTGTGGCACGAGGTCCAACACGTGCGCGATGAACGATGCAAGCTCGGTGACTAGGGTCAGCGCATATTCACTTCGTTCATCAGCTAACTTTTGTATCCGCTCAGCCTTGAGGTACGACATGAGCACGCTTACGTCAACGTCCTCGGTGAAGGTGGCGACAAAGGTCTCTCCAACTCTTTGGTTCCCGAGTATCACCGCCAGACACCGCAGTGATGCTGCTAGAACCAAGGGCTGTGCGCCAGCCTCCTTAACAGGGACTAACAAAAGGTCGAACAGGTGGTAACCAAAACATAGTTCGTCAAAAGTGAAGTCACTGGCGCGCATGGCATCGCGGCAGAATTCTATCAAAGCACTGCAAACACGCGCCTCGCCATCCTTAAGTCTGGCCGTACCCTGTCGTTCACCTATAAGGGCCTTTAAATTTGGGATCACTATATCCCCGATAAATTGCGACAGCAGGGTACCGGGTACGCCACTCACGGTAAGGCCTACAACTTGTAAAACCTTGCATACTCGGTCGATGTGTTGCGGGTTGCCATAAAGCTTGCCTATGGTCAACTCGTACCTGCGCAGCTCGGGGATCACGCGTTCCGATACCCTGTAGTGCAAAAGGTCAATCAAATTATCTTCATCTAGGCAGGCGGTACCCAAAAGACCCAGATAATCAGATCCCCAAGGATCACGGACTACATCCGATACGATGTTGTGGATGAACGGCTGGAGGCACCCTAAAGTTGATATAACAATAACGTAGTGTATTACCTGCGAATTCATGCATATGAGGTAAACGAGTAAGTGAGGTCATCAGGTTGTACTGCAGTTCCTAGGAGGTATGCATCACTTTGTTGCAGTAACTTACAACAGTGAAGGAATCAACCATATCCATTAGCGGGGTAAGTACCTCCAGAATCACACTCACCACATCCTGGTCGGAGCTTAGACAGGCGTCGGCTGATATGCTCATCGACTGCCGGCCAAGCTCGCCGCCAACCAGGCACAGCTGGCAACATCCTCTGAAACACTTGACACATCAGCATATGGACCCACTTAATAATAAAGGGCGTTGTTTCCGAATAACGGTCTAACAGCATAACGCAAATATCGCGAAACGATTTAATCTTATGGTCCTGTGTATAATATATGCCATACAGGTTACATACATCAATCAAGCCACGTTCATGCTGATCCAGGTACCAACGCGATGCGATATCGGGTCGCAGGTATAGCTGTACAAGGTATACTATAACCAATGGTCACATACGCGCTGGGTAAGCGCCTGGAAACGTTGCGCATTGTGAATTGCATTTTGCGGCAGGTGTAAAGACGACTCCAAAGTTCGCAGAATATCACTGAAACTTATTTTAAACAGCGCCTCCTGGGTGGATGTTGGTTGTACAACGCATTAAATACCTCAGACAGACGCTTATGGACGTCGTCCATCTCCTCCTTCCATAGTACACATCGACGCTGAGCACCTACGGAATGTGTATAAAGCGGCCCGGAAGAGCGACATGCATACTGTAAATGCGTTTGTAAAATATTGTATGGGATTTCATAGGTAATTGGGGTCCCTCTAAGCTCTATATGCCACCGGACGTGAGGCTGCGCTGCCTAACATAGGGCATTGAGTGTCTTGGTGAAAGCGAGACGGGACGATTTGAGTATAAATGCGAGGTAGATAAAATGCTCGAGGGTGTGGGTAGAGTACTACTATATGTTATTATCCTGGTTGCATACATAGCGTTGAGCTACACACTATTCAAATTCGTTCGTTGGGGGTTTTATGCGCTCCAGCCTCTGATAGTATCGCTGCTTGTATTATGGTCGGTGAGATGTTACTTGCTAACTCCGGCTATGACCACTGTAGGTCTGCGTTATATCGAATTGCGCCATAATGATGCTATTGGTAAGGCCATTACTACTGCACTTGGCAACCTGGATGCTGGGCTATCTGTCCAACAGGAAGGCCATATGCGCAATATAGGGGTGTTAAGGTCATCTTTAGACGACATCTACACTCTATATGCGGGAATGTACCTACTTCAGAACGGATCTTTGAACCATGTACTCACGGCAGCATTCACCGAGTTCTACTATGACCTCAAGTTACTCATGGCGCTCATGTCTAAAGTGGCTCTACCGATACATAAACCGGAGTCCATTCGCATGGAAGTGTTTCATGACATGGTTCCTTTTATTCGTGAGGGATTTGAGGCTCGACCATTGTTCGACTCGATATGGCTCCGTCCTGCGGTGAGGCACAGTCAAGTATCGCTGCTGGCTGCTTTGTACAGGGCCAACATGAACATGATAACTGATGTAGAAATAAGTTTGGCTCTGTCTAAAGTGGAAAGGCTTCCTGAAATCAAGACCATCAGTGCCCTTTGCAAGGGCTTGATGCATCGCATTGTAGGCCTGACTGAACGTCACACCGAGGGTAGTCGTATGACCCAGGCTATATATTCGCCCAGGCCTACATTTGGTAGCTACCGGCTACAGAAATACATGGCCCTATTCCGCTTCATGGGTAAACTGGAGCAGTTCCATGTGCAGAAGAACTTCCCCAACTTCCACACCACCATAGATGCCATGCTGATTGCCAATAAAACATTGGTAAAGGAAGCCGAGGCAAAACAGAGGCAGATAACTGACTTTCACCCGGATGATAAGGATTTGTATGCGCAGCTGTCCATGCTGCATGGCACTGATATATTTGAGTTACTCTACAGCGAGGGATACGAAGAGCGCTTCTCTCAGCACCCTATGGTGCTCATGTTCAATAACAACTCTGAATGTTACGAATTCAAGGTTGGCGTGCCCTATGAGATCTACGAGCACATGGCCAGGGGCCGGAACGTCTACATGTTCAACTACGCGCAGGTATGTGACTCGCGTGGTGAAACCATCCAGTCATCACTGTTCCACGACGCCAAGATGCTTGCGGAAAGCCTGCTCAGGAGATTCGGGTACAATTTCCCCAATGGAAACAAGTTTAAACTTGCATTCCACGGTGCCAGTCTCGGTGGTATGTTCGCCACGGTCACTGCATCCAGTTTGGAAAAGGAGCATCCCAGCAGCATGTTGGACTTTGCCATATTGCAAAAGACCTTCGGCAGCCTCTATGACATGGCTTGGCATAACCTGAGTGTACTGGGTGGTGTCATGGCTCGCTTCTACGGTGTGAGCATAGATCTGTACAACCGGTACGTTGACCTGCGCATGCCCAAGTTGAACGTCTATGAGGTCAACGATGCAGTCATACCCTCGTACTACAGCTTGTCAGGTCACGTGTCCAAAACGTACTTTGGCGATTTGCTGAAGCCACTGCTCCAAGAGTTCAAGGAGCTGGTGGATCTGTATCATGAAGTGCCAAAAGAGAATTTATCTCAGATCTGTGTTGCATTCCATGCAATCAACTCTGCAGGGCAGCATCTAGGTGACTCTAACAGGGGCCTGAATTCTAACTGGCACCGCCATGATGGCTACGTATCAACTTTTATGGCCAGAGTAGTTGCTTTCGGCAGCGTTCCCGCCAAGAAAATGGTTGATAACCACACTGCGCTCCGACTACCTCAGCTCTGGGATATACTCTTGAAGTGCCCTTTCAAGGGCATTACAGCAACCGATGCTGATGGTCGCAAGTACCTGAAGGTGCCGGCCAACATTGCCGCGCTGTTCAACATGTTCCTCCTGGGTAATGCGGCATTCGAGCAGGGCTCCGGGCTACATGACACCATACTGGCACCGGGAACTAGGCAACCCGTACACTCAGATGCCACGCACCTGGGTAACGTCAGGGACGTTAAAGCTTATGAGATAGAATGGCCCGATCGCATACGCGACTACAAGGAGCAGCCGATAGTCGTCTCGGACTCCACGCATGACATGATATCGGACGACCTGCAGGCATTCGGCATCCAGCAGCCGCAAATAGACGGCGTCCGGCTATATGCGTGGATGCAGCTTTACAACCTGCTGCATACGGTAGCCTTGGTACATGCAGCAAGGTTACAGAACGACGGGGATATGTCCTCGATGGTAGAGACGTTCGCTACCGCCAACATGAAACTATCGTTCGGTATCGACCCAAATGAAGATTCACCACCAACCACCCAAGATCTCAGCGTACAGCTGTTCAAGGAACGCTACCGCGCATTCGGTAACATCCTTACTACATACACGCGACACAGCTTACCACTGGAGACCCAAGACATGCAACTTGTTCACGCAGTACTCGGATGATGATATGTACACTAATTAATGCAATGTTACCAAAACACGCCGATGGCGCTCGCCGTCGCGAACACTACAGTTGTGAAGCACGCTGCGGCCACCGTCAGCCTGCGTATGCGCTTGCGCACTGGCGCATCGCTACTGGGCTGTATGAAGGACGAATTGCGCTGCAGCTTCAAAAATGAATCCCACTGCGACTGGTCGTTAACCGGGTGACACGGACGATCAGAACCAGCACGTGATTCCTTAGCTCCGGGAGGTTCATACTGGCGCAAGTACAGAAAGTGCTCGTCACGCTTGAACTTCTGGACCCCGTTTATACGATGCCTTAGAAGACCCTTCATGGGACCCCGGGATGTACGTCGTACCCGCGGCAAATTGTAACACTCGCTGTTTTCTCAATACACCGCCGGGAAATAGAACTCGCAGTAATTTTGCAGTAAATGTTACATATACAGTAGACCCATCTAACCGGATTTGCCGCGCTTCTCGATCTGCTGCTGGATGTCACGAACAACCGCAGCGTGACGGCGAGCGTGCTGCCTACGCTTGTTCCAAATAACAGCAGCAACAGAGGAAACTGAAAAGCACAAGGAACCCAGGAAAACTACACGCTTGCTCACCATGCGGTATAAAGGTCACATTAACCTACACTTAATACAACATAATCAAGCAATTCACTAGACAATATAATCACACTACCACTGGAAACAATATCCAATATGGATTCCACAATAATGTGCCTTGATCAACGTAGATAAAAACATCACAATGGGCCCTAAGGAATCTGAGCTATGACTCAACAATCAACGCTAAATATGCCATAAACCATTGTATAATTACATATGAAGGTGTTATTTCGGGAAGGTGTAAAGAAAGATACCAAATATGAGATACACCGAACGCGTGGAAGGTTCCCACGTAGCCAGGAGGGCTTAATAGGGCAGGCGAACACAGTAGACTAACGATGTGTAAATCGAACATAACTTTGATAAATACATATTAAATGTGATATTCCAGGCTACAAATGGAATGAAAACAATGTCATAGCGCGCTAGGTGCTCTCAACACCATTGGGATGTGTATCTACACAGTGATGCAACGACCTCGCGATCATGTTTCGAAGCGAAGTCGTAGCGTCGGTGTTCGTGGCCCATGAAGGCAGCTACGCGGCAACCCAGCAGCTGCAGCAGCTGGTAGAATGCCGCGACGAGAGCCCACTAACCGTGGAAACCCACAGGCACCTGACGCTGACGTACGATGTACTGATATCACTCACGCAAATTCCACACAACAGTAGCGATGAAGCGGTATTGGCATTCGTATCGACCAAGGGAGCTGCAGCTACCAGAGAAAATTACATTGAATGTGTGGATCTACTAAGATTCTATGGGTTCACATTGCTGGTGAAGCTATTTGAAAACAATTGGCATAACATGACTGAAGAACTTAAAACAAGATGCAAGCGCGATGCTGAATGTCTGTTCTCTGGCGGTAGATTAGAAGCTACCGTGGCAGCGGAATACAACGCATTGGCCATACCAAAAGTAACGCAGTACTTGGCCACCATAGCCATGAGAGAGTGGCCAGTGGGATGGACTGAACTAATACCATTCTGCTTGCAGTCAATCAATGCACGCTTGAACCCGTTATGTAACGACGCCAATGCCTGCAAGCAAACATTGGCTGAATTGCGGATATTTGGAGGCCTCCTTTCAGAAATATCAGCGGATATCAGCGACTGCATGGAGAACAAGCTGTTGTATAAGAAGAGAACCCAGGTCTTGGCTTTGCTACAAAACAACATATGCGATATCTTTTTGCTGATACGTAGAGTTATCATGCTGGGCATGATGAATGGCCACCCGCAAATGCAGCACATGGTCATAACCATATTCCGCAATATGTCAATGAACATGGAAGGATTCATATTTGTGGCATTTGACGTGGATGAATTCCTTAGGATCAACGCCAACTCGCAGCATAGATCGGATATAATACAAACGATGCACAACATATGCACAAACGTAGTATTAAAACCACTGAAAAATATGCCAAAGCACCCGGAAGTAGACCTATCTAACGAAAGTGTATATAGAACCAAGTTAGGGCGCTTCCTACGAAATATAGTAGCAGTTGGGGAGTCGATACCACTGGACACGTCCCTAGACACTGCATGTGACGAGCTGCAGTTGGCACAGGCCTTAAAGCTACTCTTCGATCGCAATGGAATCTATGTACTAGGCAATGTAGACACGGAGTCACTCAAGCTGTTGTGCGATTACGTCATAGGCAGATTGGTGATGCACCCATCCATGCAAATCGCAATTTGTGCGGTTAACGCACTGAATGTCATGCTACGCAGAATGTCCTCGCTGGGCGAGGGAAGACTTGTAGGCGAGTATATAGCAGGGCAGTTTGTACCAAACCCAGCAATAAGGTGGCTTGATCATCGCAGGATGCTATTGATCCTTTTCATACGCTCCCTGAAAATGGGAAATGCAGCTTTACAGGACGATAGCACCGACCAAATATCATCGGCAACGATGGACGCCTTTATCGCAGATGCAGTGAGCACCCCTATAGTCAGGGCACAAAGATGGTCCAAGCTGCTATTCGCATATACACCTATAGACGACGAGTTCTGCGTGGGACACTTAAAGACCTTCGAACCCAGATTTGCATCACTGAGGTCAGCGATACTGAATTGCGTATCGCTGTTGTGCACCGTGAGCCATGACTACATGAACATGTCCATCAAGGCACTAGCGGATATATTCACCACGGCGCAAAGCGTTGTAATGGAATCACCATGTGTAATGGGAGCCAGTGCGTGCACAATGCCGGGGATATCAGAGAAACGGTTGCAGTGGACGTGTAAAAAGCTGGTACTGTTCGACGGGACGTGCTTCATGTTCGAGGCGGCGCTGTCCAGGTTGCGGAGCGCAACCATAGACGCCACTGTAACAGCGGAGAATACTAAAGTGCCGGAGTGGCTGCAGCCAGCTGCAGCAAGTAAAGTGCTACACGCAGCACAAGCCAAGTCAGGTGGCGAAATGATAGATACCTGGATATCAAGCTCAATGACCTATTTACTCCACATGATAGGGCTGCAACTACCAGGGGTCCACTGCGCACAATTGGAAGTGCGCAGGCTCAGTATGCTTTCCAGTTCAGCGCACCTCCTGATGTATAGCCCGGAACCACTGGAACGGATCCTGGAATACGTCATCACGTTGCTACTAGTAAAAAATGCAGGACCCATGCAAGATAATAAAGTCTGCAAGGCGGCGTTAGTGACGCTAATAGCACTGTGCAAAAACTGCTCAGCGCTGGTGTCGCCATACGTGGAGCCCATAGTACACAGGATTAGGCATTGCCTGGCAATGGCAGAGGATGAGATGTATAGAGACCTCTTGCTGGAGGCACTAGTGGCACTCACGTCGTGCCTCCAGAACTACGAAACTCTGAAACGGTTGACACATGAAATTATCGCACCACACGCTGAGGAGATCAAAGCCCTGGCAGCTAAACTGACCTCAGTTAAACCAGACGAAAGACCAGTTCTCCTGTTTGATATACTCTATGGACAAAACCCATCGCAACATCTAGAAGAAAGCCAGATAGGATCACCAACAAGATTAGAGGTCCTCCCAAGTGCTAAGTCAATAGAAAATACTCTGGACCAGGGACGAAGAAACCTGCGAAGAGTACTCACGATGTCGCTGTATATAATTAGGTGCGCTGCAATGCCACAGGATGACAGGAAAGAGGCATCTAGGCACCCACTAGAAGATATGCTGCCGGAGCTGAATGCATCAATATGTACCATACTGGCAGCAATGTCAGGTATGTGGAAACCAGGATTCAGGACGCAAAGTGACTGGCGAAAGGCAGTGTTAAGCCCAGGAGAAGAGGAATGGATTGCACTCCAGGGGTTCAATGAAGCCATAGCTAGTGAAGACAGCCTCCGGAAACTTGTAGAAGCGGTTTTCAGCATACCCGCGAATATAGATAATAAACTGGTACGGAAGTGTAGAAGACATGATTTCTTACTCAGGCAGTCTGCGTTAAAGCTATGTGGTGAAATATTTGCCACAGCAGCTATACAGAATTCGGAAACTATACAAACGTGCCAAGAGACCATCATCGCAGAAGCACTAGTGGAACCACTGGAGTGGGTATCAATGTTCCATTTGGCCCAATTCCTTAAGTTCGCAATGATACCGGCTAAACTGTCGCTACGCAGGATCTTGCCAAAGGTTATAGCAACCATATCGGAAAGGATTAATTCAGAATGGAAAGCACTGAATAGAGTGCAACGCAATCTTTTAGGTACCGATAAAGAACATGAGTCAAGTGAAATGGTGGAGTCCAGGATAATGCATCTGTATTATTTACGGGTATATGCATGTATAGAAACTGGGCAGCAACTAATGGCATTAGTGGCCACACTCCTCAGGGCACGCAGCTCCCAAATAATCGAGCCAGAGTCACAACCCGGGTCAGATGACGTTATAATGGGCTCATCAGATCAAATATCGGTAGTTTTTGGCTCGCGAGAGCTGCTTACGAGTATATTGCAGTGCCTCTGTAGCGCACTGTGCTGGCCACATTGTAGATGTATAACGGAAGCACTGAGGTTACTCAGGACATATGCCAAAACGGCAGTGACGCTAGATAAATCATCTGTGAAGTTGTTCCAGGCGTTCGGGCCCGAAGTGCTTCTAGTGCTGCACAAACAGCTGCAGTCACAGCGGACATTCGACCCCCTGAACCTAGGTAACGCCGAGGCACACGGATCAACCACGACCGCCTATAAACGATTCTGGTCAAACACAAGGGATGGAAGCTCGAATTATATAAAGGAATTTGTAAATACCATGTGCAGCCTATATGAAGCCATGGTCAAGTGCCACCCAGGATTGTCAAGCGTAGTGGTACAAGGTGAAGTAAATGTACAGGCATTGTTGAATTATAGTGCCATTGTAGAGGTAATCAAGTTGCTGATGCCATACCTACAGGAACACGAATGTCTAACCTTCCTAACCAAAGTAATCGCACAAAACTCGATAGATTCAAGATCACTGCTCCAAGCAGGCGTAGAAGCAAATGTAGCAGTAGGTACAACAACACTCAGTACATATCCAACAGAACCAAGATGCCAGGACAAATGCCAAAATGACGCAAATGAACGCCAGTGTGTTAGAGACACGCTCATCCAAAGGTAAGGGTACACATCTAATGTTATAACAATAACAGAGATTGAATGCTGCAGCACTGGAGAAAGCGATGACGAATTCCTAGGATCAGATATAGCATACCTGCTATTCGAGTAGGGTACGCGCGAGCGCCCCCATCCTTGGCAGTAGCCGCGCTAACGCGCAAACAGTCATTAAAATCATAAATAAACTAATGCAAAAATCAGTAGAATCAACTTGTAAGTATTGTGGCTCGGATCAGATCGAGTCCTGCAAGCAGCAGGGTGAACTCGTCTGCCGAAACTGTGGAGCTGTATTACAGGAAAATAACGTACTGGAAGCTGTACAATATGCAGAAAATCCAGCGGGAAACTCCACACTCATCGGGAGGTTCGTACCCACCGGAGGTGGTGGTATGGGCTCACTGAAATATAGCTCATCACAGACATTGGATCAACTGGTTAAACGCGGAGAACAAAATATACAGAGGACAGCATGCCACCTGAATATATCAAGCGAATTGGTAACAAAAGCTACACGGATATACTCACTAGCAGTACAACGCAACTTCACAATGGGTAGAAACAATAAACATGTAGCCTGCTGCTGCCTATACACAGCGTGCCGCAGATTCAAAGCACCGTATTTGCTTATCGATTTTGCTGATGTACTGCAAGTTCCAGTAAAAATTATAGGACAGGTGTTCATGAAACTAGTAAGGATGCTACACCTGGAAGTGCCAAATGTTGACCCGTCCATCTTCTTCGAAAGGTTTGCTAACGAGCTACAACTAAAGGATAAAGTGGACCAGATTATCACAACAGGGGTTAGATTAATACAGGCCATGAGAAGAGATTGGTTATGCACAGGACGCAGACCAACAGGACTATGTGGAGCTGCACTGGTAGTAGCAGCACGTATACACGGAGTGCCATTAAACGCAGAAGCAGTGGCATCCGTAGTGAGAATATCACACCCAACCATCATGAAGAGACTCTCGGAATTCAGAGGAACCTCCACCGCAAGGCTACTGACCACCGAAATCGATACTGTAGACCTCGAAAAGCTCCCAGCAAACCCATACCCACCCTGTATGGTAACCAAGATGCTAGCAATTGAAAAGAAACGACGATTGGAGTCGGATACCGTCTCTACATGCTCGGATAACGCACGACCATCGGAAACAAGCGAAGAGCTGAGTCCACTGCTATCACCAAAGCAATTGCCAGCACTTGGTGATATTGACCTCAAGCTGCCAAATGAATTGTTATGCTCAGACGAGCCCACAGCCAACGACATTAATCGCATAGCAAACAGCATCATCGAAGCTACGCCACAGTTGGGATGGGTAGTAAGCAACCAATCAACGGAAATAATACCATATGAAGATAAACAGACACAAGAAACTGCTACATGTACAACTATCGCAATACCGGAAATTAACGGTGAAGGGTTCCTGAGCTCAGATGATGAAGATGATGAACGCGAGTTCAGTAAAATGATACTAAGCCCAGAAGAAAAGGAAGCTAAAACATTACTGTGGGATGAAGTTACAAAGGATATCATGCCGGAAGTGTGGCGCAGGCAAGCTGAAAGGAAACGCAAAGAGGCATTAGGTAAAACTGTTAAAAAGAGGAAATATTGCAGAAAGACGTATTCAGACTACCCAGAAGCACAAAATGCAGCAGAGTCCACGCGTATGGCGCTGGAACGACATGCAAAGCATTTCTCAAATCGCATGAATCAGGAATTCCTAGATTCTATCCTAGCATAGGGCAACGTGCACAAGTCCCATGCAAACTTACATAGGGCTATAGCCTAATTCTAATGTATCACTATTATTTCCATGGTATATTAGCACTTAGCCGAGTATGGGTCATCATAAATATATAGTACTAAGGATTATAACATATCCGAGTCACATGGACTCTAAAGTGATATCCACTTAAGGGGACAATAGTCGGCGACAACCATGCTCAATGAAAAATGAACCTACCATGTCCAAAAGCAAAATAGCAATGACATGAAGACGAATCATGTGACCTGGTATCTCAACCAAAGAGAAGAAGTTAGCCAGTGGACTGATCAAGTCACAAACAAGCAATAAAATGAAAAAAGTAGCAGCAGCCAATGGACGGTAAACAAACTTGTTATCCATAAGAGATTCCATATAGGGATAACCCTGGTAATTGGCCAAAAAACCCGATATGTTGACCACGAAGCAGCCATAAAAAACAAGTGTGTTTACCAAATTGGCCTCAAATGGTGTATCGAGATCAGCAACGTACCCAGGAGGTCTCCCAATCATACCAAGAGACCATAGGCGCATTATCACACCCACGTGTAAACAACACTGTAAAGCGAAACTGGTAAAGTTACTGGGTTTAAATATGGACTCCTCAGGACGCTTAGTACTGTGAACCTGTGATGGTTTTGACCTGGATAATGCCATTAACATGGCGGTGTAAAGAAGTGAATAGGCTGTTGTCTGAGCATCACTGAAATTAACACCATCAACAGCCAATACAGACATGCTCAACGATGTTATCAGAGAATTGATACCAATGATCTTGTACATCACAACCACATTAGTAAGCGCGCAACGGCCACTGCGAACCAGTAATGGTACGCAGTAAACGTCACTCTTGCGATAGGTAAAGGGTGAGGCTATGCTAGCCTCACCAAGTTTCAATTCTGGTATTTCGTCCTCCAAATCACGCTTCAACTCCTCAAGCATCGCACGATGACGGACGTTCTTATGACGATTTATCAAATCCGAAAGTTTTCCCACATTGGAGCCAGAATTCTTAGTAAACGCACTCTTAAGAAGCGATATGCCAACATGGGATGCCTTAAGGGCAGCCATGTCATTAGTACCATCACCACACATAGATGTTTTCATACCAGCGCGCTTAAACGTACGGATGATAAACTCCTTCTGCTGCGGGGATACACGGGCAAATACAGTAGCATTAAGCACAACGTGCACCAGTGCCTTACGACCAGTTTCACGTTCAAATGTAATCAAGGCGTCAATAGTAGGACCCGTAATGCATAAACGCATGGAGGACTTCAATTGGTGCATCTCACTGATGAAATCGATGCCACCCTTGGATATAGGCTCGCCATTACGTAAGCGCCATGTAAATCGCTTGCCATCTGCCACGAGAATTGCAAAGTCACTGTTAACAGCGATTGATGAATGATACTTATCAATACGACGGTCACCGATCTCAACGGTATCAGCAACGTGACATGCAGTAAGAACGTTGTCACCAGTGATCATAACGATCTTGTGGCCCTCAAGCTGCCTCATACAAATTATAGACGAGGGCTTAATCGGAGCCTCGAGAGCAAGAAAACCAACAAAATCCAAATCACACTCAACTTCAGAACGTAACACCGATGCTGCGTCCTCTGGATTTATGACCAAACGCTTGCAGGCAAGTGCAATTACACGCATACCACCAATGGCTAAACGTTGGTATACAGAGTCATAGTAATTAGGGACATCACGAAGCAATGGACGAAGACGCTCTGGAGCACCCTTGCACAATAACATGATACAACCATCATAGGTGTTATCAAATGATATAGTAGAATTGCCATATGGTGACGCAGTTGCCCCGGGATTTCCAGCATTCTTAGCGGCATTTGAAACGGCATTCAAGATATCCTTGCTCCAGTAACTGGCATTGCCCTTTACACTGATAATAGTGGACATGCGACCAAGCTCAGATGTAAATTGCCAACGACGTAAGATAGTGATCTTGGATTGAGCTATACTAGTATTAGTATTGAAAAACCAGGGCTGGTGTGATTCAACGGTCTTGTTGTCATTGCATAAAGTCCAACCAAGGTGCTCAAAACCAGCCTTCTCCATAGGGTCACCAACAGTCTTGCCACCAACACGCGTTATCGAGTGGCAGCCACCAATGACCAAAGCGGTGGATATGGGTATAGGTATTTCATCCGTATTACCCTTGTCAGGCATTGTGCTATCATCCAATACCACACCGGCCACCTTCATGTGGTCATCAGTCAAAGTACCTGTCTTATCAAAAGCACAAACGTCCAACTGACCAGCATAAGGAACACGAAATGGCTCAGTGCAATATATACCACGCTTGTGTAGTTGTAAAATGGCTAATGTTACGGCCATTGAGAGGATAACTGGAAACTCAGGTGGAATAACAGAGGTGATAATATGAAGAACCGTAAGAATCAATTTCTTCAAAGTTGCAGTTGGCAAGCGCTTAATAACAAAAATGCAGGATGTCACAGCAAATGTAAGCAATATTCCCAAAAAGCACCAACCCTCAGTAGTAGAAGCAGATACACGGTCACCAGAATGCATGATGGCATTCACCAATCTACCCTGATATGATTCAAAACCGGTCCTTAAAACCACACAAACGCAACCGGATTTAGGAGTTACCAATCCAGAAAAGGATTTACCCTCTGTACGACATAATACAATGGATGTACCCGAAAAGACTGTGCATTGCCTAAGCTCGCCATCTGTAGCAACGGACTGCCGAGTTGACACTTCATTCAAATCAAACGCTGACTTGAATTGTGGAACTGATTCACCAGTTAGAATGGATTCATCCACAACAACCTCACCAGATAGAATTAAACAGTCCGCAGGAGCAATAGTAGCAGAACTAGCAGGATCATGGGATAATAGAAACAAATCGCCGGGATATAAGCCAGTGCTACTGATGCTGTGCCACTTGCCATCACGGTAAACTGTTACGTTGTTAGGAGGAATACGCATAGAATTAATACGGTCATAATCACGAATACGCTTGTTTACCATCTGTACCTCAATGACTACAATAGCAAACACAGATAACATAGAATAGTACCAATAGTCATCTAGTATCCACATCAACGAGGAACCTAATTGGAAAATAAAAAATGGACTAAGAAAAGCATCAAATAACATGGACCAAAAATTACAAGCAGGAATCTCGTAATCATTGTCACCGTAAGTCTCACCACAAACAGTAAGCGAACGTTCCATGCCCAGTGAAGTGTTGCTCCCAGAGTCCTTAGCACTTAAACCTCTCCATGAGGCTAAGACGTTTCGATTAACTGAATCAATATGCTCCACAGCACGAAAGGAACCACTGGCATCATCCAAAATGTACTTACGATGACCATAACGATAGTATGTATATAGACGAGATTTCTTAAGAGGTATTAAAACAGCATCATGTGTCTTGTGCTCATCTAGGGAATCCACAGATGAAGGCTCAGTAACATAAACATGAGTTGCAACACGTCTAACATAGATACTAAACTCATCAGAACCCTCTATAAACATACAACGATCGTAGAAAAAGAATAAACGGGTCTTTATGCTCCATAGACATAGTAACATAGCAATCAATAACATAAGAACTAATGCTAAAAGAACCATGAGGAATGTTTCACCCTTGGTCTGACTTTTAAGACGATTGCCAATGTGCCCAAAATCTATACGAAGACCAACATCCTGACCTTTAACACTAGAATCTGACATAGGCTCAGTAAAAATCGATAAAATCTCAAAAATCTTCCTAGAATGGAACACACATGACGATATAGCCAACACAAATACCGTTATGCTGAAACGCAAAAATACTGCATCCTTACCAACATAACGGTAAACACTTCGAGTGTGACCCACTTTAGCCATTGTGAATTCTACAAGCAAGGACTAACCTAACAATTGTCTAATCGCGGGGAGATACACCCAGTGTGTAACCATACAAAAAACATATAGAATCATACACAATATTACAACATGTTAGATATATAATGGAAATAGTACATTATAAAGAAATAAAAGATAATGTGCATGATTTTTCAGAGATAAAAAGGACCTGTTTCGCTGGGGTGCTAGATAAGATTCCATTCATAGGATAAAAACATAATGATTCTATGCAATGATTAAGCATAACAACGCCTTAAGCCTTATGGCACAAGGAAATACAAAGGATATCGCAACGGAAGGACATTGCGAAGCAGAATTCCGAGCTCACTGTTACAGAGCAAGTGTTGCAATGCATACAAACACATATAGACCACTCTATGAGCAGCATTTGACACTAGGAAACCTATGTGACGAAAAAGAACGAACTTCTAGAAGAGGCACTAAAACAGTAATTGGCGCAGCAATGCTGTATTTGGTAATCGGTATGTCGCAAACAAATATTGTTAACCCTTCCCAGGATACCCAGCGCAATTCGCAGGAATGGGACTGCATATCGCATCTTACATGGGAGTTATAGGCAATGATGAACGAGTTGGGTACAAAGGAATAGCGGCAGTCTACCTAGTGGCCACGGCATTCCAGGCAATGGCAGGACTGCTTACATCACATGTGACACAAAGTATAGATAAAAGAATGCTAACGCGCTGCGCTTGCCTAGGCATAAGTATGTGTATTATGGGAGCATCCGCGTGGCTACATAACTATACAGTGTTCCTACTGCTGTACGGCGTGGGCGCTGGACTGTGCTCAGGACTGGTTATGTGGCTGCCAGCGGAATCCGTGATCAAACATAACCCAAACTCAAAAGCGTTCAGCTGCAGCATGATGTACGCCATTGCGGGCACTGTACTTACTATAGTAGGACCACTGCAACTGGCATACCTCAGCCCATGGTGGCTACACAAAGAAAAGACCACACCGACACAACAAAGACAAATCGCACCAAATAATTGGTACTACAACAACACAGAAGAATTGTATCGCACCAAGAAAATAATAATGTCAATCGGAATCGTTTACCTCCTCATAACGGTATGATGATAGAACTGCTTTTTGAAATCCAGTAGATCATAGGAATAAGATGGGCATTCCCCGAAATGGAACCTAACGAATTCGACAACGGAAATCAGAAAACCTCAGAATATGTGCCATTTGCAATCAAAGGTAAGACCGATAAAAGGTAATACCCACAAAGGCTATATACAGAAAGGAACAAAGGGAACCAGGACGTTAAACAATACGACTGGTGCGATAAGCTGTGTACATGGCTGCTGTCCTTTTTCACATGGCAAGCCGTAATATATATCCACTCCTGCTGGAGAAGCACCGCTGTACTGGAGTACAAGGTCCAAGCAAAGTCTATAGTCGCAACAGAACTATTCGTAAGATGCGTAAGCCTAGTAGGACGCGTAATTTGGGGCCTGGTGTTGGAATCTCACGGATGGCGCCAAACGTGGATAGCCTTTTCACTAATGCTACTCGCAATGACAGTCACACTGACACAGTTCTACAAATCCAGCTTTGCTCTATACGTCGCATGGTGAGTCACGCAATAGACCGCAACATAGAGTTACAGGCTAGCTGCAATGTACTTCGCAAACTCAGCCATTTTCTGCGTGGTGCCAATCACTGCAAACCAACTCGCCAAACAAGAGGTAAGACAGAAGTAAGTGACACACACTGAACCCAGGAGTTCACCCAAGTAGTTGGAATCATGGGAACATCCAGAGCACTCGCAGGAGCAACCGCCTTCACAATTTCAATGTTGTGGCCCACCTTGCTGAGGCAAAGCGTGCCAGGACTTATCTCACTCCTCAGTGTAGGCAACCTCGTAGCAGTGAACTTTTGCCAATCGTAGTACTAGACTGAATAAATAGACGATAATATCGCAAAGTAAAAGATGAATTCACATAACGCGCCACAATACCCGCAGAGTATATAAGGGGCCTTAGTAGTCTCAACGCACAAGAGCCATTTTAATATTAGCAATTTATTGATAATCCAGTTTTTATTGATTCACTGCAACAAAGTTTAAAATGCTAACCCAAAACTTACAATAGAGGGAAGTGTCAATTGACTCCGGCATCTCTGGGATGTCCACCTCGAACCTCTTTTGCACATCTGCTAAAGCAGTGGAATCAGCCTCCGTAGCAACGAAGGTGATGGCCAAACCCTTGGTACCAAAACGACCAGCACGACCCACACGATGAAGATAAGAGTCAGTAGAATCAGGCATGTCGTAGTTTATCACAATGTTGACGCGCTCTACATCAATGCCACGACCGAATAAATCAGTCGAAACCATTATACGCTTGTCAAAGTTCTTGAACTGAGTGTAACGAGCAATACGCTCATCCTGGTCAAGACCAGCATGAATAGCAATCGAAGGAAAGTTGCACTCATTAAGTAAGTTGTCCAGAGTTTGAGCCCGAGACACTGATTTCACGAAAATAATCACCTGGTTAAACTCAAGGTTGTCAAGAAGATCATTAAGCTTGCGATTCTTGTCGCTCTCAGAAAGCTTGACGTAATACTGAAGGAGACCATGTAAAGTAAGCTTAGACTCGTCGTCAACAAATACCTCAACAGGAGATCGTACGAAACGCTTGCAAACGTCACGGACGTCATTGTTCATAGTGGCAGAGAAAAACATCACCTGCTTCTTCTTAGGAGTTGACATAAATATAGATTGTACATCAGCACGCATGTCAAGCTTCTCAAGACACTTGTCACATTCATCAAGGACAAAATGACGAATGCCATCCATATTAAGGTGCTTACCCTTAATAAGAGCTAATAAACGACCAGGAGTGCCAACGAGAATGTGAGGACACTTCTCAGGGTCCTTCAACATCTCAATGTCACGAGATATAGGAACACCGCCATAAACCACCTCACAACGAACACCGTTCATGTACTTTGAAAAACGGTCAAACTCGTTCTTAATCTGATAAGCAAGCTCACGAGTGTGACTTATGCCTAAACAAGCAACACGGTCAGCAGAAGGAGCAACAGCCTCACCACCAGCATCACGCTTAACACCACCGGCAAGAGTACCGTCCTCCTGCACGTCAAGCTGCTGAAGAACAGACAATACAAATACAGCTGTCTTACCCATACCAGACTTAGCCTGACATAAAATGTCAACACCAGTAATGGCATGAGGAATTGTCTCGTGTTGCACCTCAGAAGGATGCTCAAAACCAGCGTCACCTATAGCACGTAAAATCTCCGGCTTCAGGAAAAAGTCACGAAATCCACTAGCGTGGATAGCGACGTAACTACCACGACCCATAGTACCATCTTCACGGCCAACCTTAGATGAAGCACCGGACTTAATGACATTGTGAGAAGTTACCTGGCCTGCCTCCTGCTCCTCGTAATCTACCAAGTCCTCCGCTGGGACGGGAGTCTTACCCTTCGCCATCTTCGAGCCCAAATGAAATAGATATTCCAAAAACACCTAATGAAAGAACTTAGAGAATAGTCCCCGGCCTTTGGATCAAGGGAATCGAGGTATAAGAACGGGATCAATATCGCGCAGACCCCATAACACGATAACTGGGTATATAACGGTTAAACACGGTGTCTACTATGAGTAACAATCTCTACTAGTTACTACTGAACCATAGGAACCCAAAGGTTTGCTAGAAGGATGTCTATATGACACTAACGCAAGGTACTAATAGCCATTGTCTTAACCCCTGTATTACTGTTACACTCATTGCCATATTTATACGGACTTTATGTAACACAGATCAACTATTGGTACACAATGGTTATAGATCATTAACTTTTACGTGGTCTACGGTCTTTCCCGCACTTTATATCAACAATGTGTGCGACGTATGGTACAGTGTTTATCAAATGTAACGGTGGATGTACCTTGCCCACTTTGGATGTATATCGGTGGTATATCCAACACTAGTAGAATTGTTGTACCCAGGTTTCATATGTGTTATCATATCTTGCTTATATAGATTTCATAGCTACATTGTTATGGAATCTGTGCATCAGATGCGCGTGGAGTTAGAAATAAAACGGGACGTAATCTCGCCACAATAAGTAAAATGGCAATTGTTTATACACTAAGTCCTAAGTATAGCATATTGACACAATAGACCGGTAACTTAATCCTGTGGAATAGCTATAGTAGTACACAGCAATAGGGAAGACTTCGTTAGGAAAGTGTGAATATATACCAATAAAAAAACAGTGCATACAAATAACATGTAATACGAAACAGAAACTAATGCAGTACATTAACGGCATCGTAAAAACAGTTACTGAGCCTCCACATTCTGCTTGTAAAGACGATCAATGGTGGACTTGATAGTCGAACCAGTAGAAGTGCTCATCGACCAGGCACCACCAGCAACACGCTTCTTGCAACGCTTGCACTCCCAAATGCCAACAGCCTTCCAGCGAGTTGAGTCCTAAAATACATAAAACAACAGATCCTATTGACCTACCTTGCCACAGAATGGGCAGTTGTAGTGAGTGTGCTGAAGCAACAAAATCTTCCTGGCCTGCTTCCTAAGGGATGCTCCGTAACGAACACCGTATTTACCGGTGACGCCGACCTACACCAAATAACATAACAAAAACGATAAACATACCTTTTTAGTGCGCTTAGACATTTTTAATGATAGAAACAATACAGGTTCTAATATATACAAAGCCTTTTCCGGAGTACAAGGGAGAATAACCTGTGGTGGTCCGGATAAAAAGCGGAGTTGCGATCAAAAAACGGCTAACTCGCAATGGCAACCGATTATTAATAGCGCCACTTTAGTATCAATAATATTTAACGTGATTATTTCAATAGTTTATCAACGAAAAGGCGGATATTAGACCATAGTAAAGTCGTGGGGGTGGCTGTCGCCCGAGGATGCAAAGCACATATATTAGCAAAAAACATTTACTAGTAACAATCTCACTCTATATAATCCAAGATTGTGTTATTTGCTTCTTGGTTTACGAAATGTGTGGTACAATGCGCGGAAGCCGCTGACGGGGTAACACGTATCTATCTACAACGTATAAGACGTTATGGCCATTGAAAGTCATATATTATTGATGCACATAAAAAGAAATTATGCCCATTGTTGTGGTATTGCGTCATATGGTGTGTATTTTTAGTTGAGAGTTACTAAACTACCTGAATCATACAGTAAAGTTTAGCCTAATTAAACATTTCAAATGCACATAAAAACATTATACTCTAGACCAAGGTCCTAACATATGATATATAACAGCTTATTAAGAGTAAAGTGTCCGATAGAGGTTACAAGTACCCTTACTGAGGCATCCCAACCAGGATGTTGTTCACAGGGATAAACATAAGTTTCACCATGTAACCGATGAATCCCATGATGAAAAATCCAACAGAACACGCACGCAAAATACGGCCGTACTCCTTTTTGTCTGGCTTCGTGCACTTGCGAACAAGACGAGTACTGTCATTAATAAAATCAGTCACAGTCCTCACTGTGTAACCAGCAGGATTGCTGGAATCCATAAGAAAGTTGGGAACTTGCAACTTCATTGTGAATATCGCAGTAATGAAAAACAGGCAATCGAAGAACACAATAGTGATGCCCCTTCAACAATCGACACCCAAAGATACACCTTCCTTATAGCTTCAATACTTAGAGCATCTTTAGCCCTGCTGAAGCATATAAATAATAAATGTACCTTATGGCAACGTACACACGAACCTTTCGACGATTGAGGTACCAGATGGGGTTAAGGCTAAGAGAAAGAGATCGGCAACAAAGTAAAAATGTGCAGATATAATACCTGTTCTGTGTTATCTATACTCTAGGTATAATCCATGACTGTATACCTCAGTTTGGTATGGCTATTTGGTCTCTAATGTATAGTACATGTGTAAGGTATATTTGAACTAAAGAATGTGCGAAATACTTTACTATAAGACAGCGTGATTCGCGCAGGGAAGGGTAGATAAATCCATAGCTAAATACAGTGGAATTCTACCCGTTAATAAGTCAATGGTGGCGCAGAGTTAACCTTAAAGCACGTTTCTACTATCATAGATTTAGAGTAACTCCTGGTAATCCCAAACACAGTACAGACTAAGCGTAGATAATTAACACGTAATGAAACATTATACTTTGTTCTAAAGGTACGCAACGCTTTACAATTGTATTGGGATGACGAATAACCCACCACATGTGTATAATAAAACCACCAAATAAGGCCCACACATCTTGCCTGGCGGTCCAGGCATCCGAATATTGATTACCAGTATCGTCTAATAATGTGTATAAAATATACAAAGCACCGGTGTAGATAGGAATTGCAATGTGTAATGCTCCTGTCTAAGTCTAACACAGTGGAGGATACCTCCAATCAATGAGTCAGAACAGTTGCTATGCGGATATACACCCACAATGGATAAATCCAATAGGATAGATTCAGCTAGCCAAATATCCGGCTCTAATTCGGCGTCGAGATCAAGCCTCATCCCATTAGCCCGGGATGTTATCGAACCGTCATCGAACAGAGGACAGAAATCAAGCACTAGGTCGACCTTAGTGGACGAATTCAGGAAGATGTCAAACGTAACACATGAGGTAAGATTCGCAAGACCCTTCGCAGCAGAAATGAAACTACTGCCAAATGTTAATGTAGATTCGAAACAGTCATCATTGGGGATATTAGAGTTGAACAGTAAAAGTAATATGACACAAATAGTGGCACGAGCATCCATGCTCGATCAAGCTCTCCAATTCACAAACGCTAATGGATATAATTCACTAAATCACCTCAAGGGAAATATACTTGTCCAATTGGACAGAAACCTAGAACGTGCCATTATACAACGAGATGCTAATCTGGCATTACAGCGTGAAGATTGTCGAGAAGCAAACTTCGCAGACTATGTCCATTATGATCCCGTGGAACTTGGTGATACAGAAGAACCAAGTATTCCCGGAAACCACGATGGAGGGACAACGCGCATTGACGTGAATAATCCATCACAACGCATGAGAACAATGACTGCAAACAAACGCGGTGTCGTGGAGGAATTAGTTTCACAAGGAGCTTCCCCTACAGATGTCGCCAAATTATCGGATATATTTGAACACCCATCCTGCCTCAAAGAGATAGATATGGGACTAATACCATGGATAAAGCAACAAACAGAAATTGGATACTGGAGAAATGAAGCAGCGCTCTTTGTGTTGTGTACCACAATGGCTATTAGCGTGGGACATGTGGAAACCATGTTCAAGCTTAACACTGCATGGTCAGGAATGGCATTCCTAGTACCATATTTCTTCGCATATATACTAGTGGTACAGCCAATGATATCCCTAGAACTGATGCTAGGGCAGCTTTTCCGGTGTGGCCAAAGTGCTATGTATGATAAACTAAGACGTGGAAGCAGCGGCTTGGGCACCGTTATCGTTATCATCTGCCTAACATCCGGTTGTATCGCATGTGCCAGATCGGCAGCAGAATATATGCTATATATCGCCGATCTGTTCAAACAGGTCCTGCCATGGAAACTTACTCCAGAGGAGCAATCAACTTGTGTGGGTGCCATGTCTAGAGAAGTTTGTGAAAAGATGGCGCCAATATGCTGGTTCAATGGAAATAACTGTATACCTAATACAATAGGTAAGGCTTATGTGGCATACCAAAGTAAATTCTACCCATTGAAGGATGTGGGAGGAGCCAGCATAGAGCCATCCATGCTCTGGGCTATGTTCGCTATATATGCCATTGTTACGTTGTTCCAACTAGCAGGAATGGGTAATTTTACATTCACCGCCTCGTTGGTCATCATGGTTGCGTTCTTTGTGACCCACGTCCAGGTAAGGTCGATTTTGTGTTATTAATTGTATGTAGGCGTTTCTCACCCTGTCACTTGACGGTGGTAAGGATTTCCTCTGGAGCAGCGTCAAAAGTTGGCATTGGTCCAACCTCTACCAAAGCAGCAGAATATGGTCCCATACATTAAGATCATGTATGTATGAATTTATCGTTGGCAGCGGAATTTACTCCACGTTGTCAACCAAGTCACGTATCGGATATGATGTGTCAAAGGAAACCGTGGGAGTAGGCATCTTCTCAGGGTATGTTACCATGCTCGTATTTGGAGCAGCTTGTGGACTCATTGGTCACCACGCGAAAGTTCTGAATGTTCAACCTAAGGATCTCATGTGGATGTTGGAGCAAGACTGCAGTTATATACTACTACCCCTCGGCTTCCAAATTACTCATAACATAGAGCGAACATTGGGTATGCTGCAGTTCGGCTGCTGCGTTGTTCTATTGTGCTCCACATTGGCTATCCAAATTGAAGTGGCAGTTGCTAACCTAAAGGATTTGCCGTTCATGGGTATCAACCTCATGAATGTAAATTGGATACGACTCATGGTGATATTCGTACTACTGCTACTTTCATTGAGTTTCTCAACACGTGTGGGAAAGGACGTAGTATGGTTTCTAGAAACCGCTGTTGGTGACCTTGGAAGGTCTTTCACCGTATTCATCACCTCTATAGTTGTAGGATGGCTGCATGGATGTGACAAACAAAAGGAAGTCCTAGGAAAGGCTACAGTATACACTTTCAACAGTATTTTCTGGGCATTCAACTGCATAGCTTTTATCTGTGAGACCTGTGATGAGTCGCTACCCGCATTAGTATGGTGGTCGGCACGGGTCCTAGGCATCATTATCGCAACTTTTGTAGCACTACACGTTAATAAAAAGGATGAGGAACACTCAAAGAGCTATAAAGATGTGCTGTGGTGGTTGTTCTGTGGGAATGTGGAACAATTACGCCGCGAGTTTTGCCGTGTTAGTCCAATATCAAATGCTGCGGGCCTGCCAATGCGTCTCTTCTGGTCGATATGTATCAAATGGTTTATACCCTGTATGATGAGTAACACAATTGCCGATATCCTGGAAGAACTCATAGCACCCGGACGACTAACTAAAAACTCAACTTTCATCCCAAATGGATGGCCATTCGTGACTATTCTGCTTTGGATGCTTATGATCGCACTAGTTTTTACACCACCACTGTTGCTGTGGATTGCACCGAGGATGGTTCCTGTGTACAATACAATTAATCTAGAGGATTTACCCTCGTCACCAACCAAACACTCATTCTGGGTGAACTTCAAACCGAGGAACCTATTTTCAGAGTTCCTAAAACAGAAAAAACAGGAATGATTCACTTTTTGTTCAATATTGTAAGATACACTGTATAAAGTGTTGCAGTAGCCGTACGTATTAATAATCAATAGTTTCTGTATTTAAATTTTACTGGAATTAACCCAGTAGACGTTGTAAGTCGCCACGAGTCTTCAATTTGTTTCGTAAACGGCCTTCACGAGCAAGTGTCAGTGATTCCTCATAGATAGAAGAAACCAAACTCGTGTCCACGTCAAGACGGCGGAGAGGTGTATTGTCCACTGATAAGTGATCCCGTTCAGAAAGAACACCAAAAGCATTGGGGGACGGACCGCCAAAACGACCGTGAACATTAGGGATCATCGTAAAAGTCTCAATGCACGCTGCAATGGCAGATTCAGCAGCCTCTGGAGCCCATACCAGCCAGAGTTTGTCCTTTTCACGCTCCTCAATAGCGCCAATGGATTTGCAAATGTTGCGTATAGTTGTATAAGATACTTCACAGTTATGATCTTCAGCCACACTCATCAAGTCCTCAGCATCGATTCGCAATTTACCAGACGAAATACAACGGTACACCTCGTCTACTACTAACTGAAGTTCCGCGCCGTGCTGTTCGATAGTGGTGGAGGCCGAGTCTAAAATATCCTGCTCGTCATCAATACCATAACCTTTGTTTAGGAACTTACGCCCATGCGTAGTGTCTGAAAGGACCATGCCACCCCTGCCCCGTCGTTTACGTGTATATCTATTCGGCAACTTGAAATTGGGCGAAGTGCCTATATCCAGATACTCCTCCATAGGGTCGTTGTATCCAGCCATGTTCATGTCGTAGGAACCGTTGATATCACCCTCAGAATTGCCAACTGTTCTACCAAGCCTCCGTAAGTCCTCTTTAGATCTGATTTCCTGTCTTACTATATCTCGTAGCCGGTGTAACGGTAATCTACTCAAGTTGAGAGCAACTTGAAGCCTATCAGTAGCAATCACCTGGTTAAGCATAGCAGTGCAACGGAGCATTGGAGGCTCGACATAAACACCGGCTACCAATAACAAAGCGCGCAACTTATTCAAACAAGACTCATTCTGAGGTAGGCTGTTGCATAAAGACTGAGCGGTGCCAATGACTGTAGCGGATTCTACCAGAGCTAGTGCTTCTATGATAATATCCCCTATGGCTATTATCTCGTTATGCTTGTGCAATTCTTCAAGTATATGCAGTAATAATCGAGCAATATCACGACTTGATACAACAGAAGGTGCATACATATCGATATCTGGGTGGATATCCTCGTCTTCCCTAGATTCCGACAAGTTAGTATCCGGCTTTCCATCACTTGGCCCATGAACAGAGCTAAATCTTTGCTTCGTTTGAGTGTGTGAACCCCCGGTGTAACTATCCGTATCTAGGAGCACTGGTAGCTGCATAGATAAAGAGGAAATGTCTTTGGGAAGTACCCAATCATGAGACAACCCGAGTATGTTTATTAAATCCTTGAATTCAGATGAATCTAGCATATGACTAGACGCAGAAAATGGTTCCATTACCTGACATACAGAGTCGAGGCCGCCAAGACGCTGCATTTCAATCGCTTCATTGATGTTTTCTTGGAGTTCAGAAATAACCTTAATGGCTTCCTCATTAAATTTTGATACCAATCGTTCCAAAATCTGGCGCAGTTTCTCATTTGTGCCTGTGGAAGGAGAATCAACGCCAATAAGCTTCAGTTCACGAAGACGACGGTTCACTTCAAAAGTACGACAACCCAAAAGTTCCGATATGAATTCCACAGGGTCGTCAAGATAATGAAATTGCTTGTAATATTTGATCAATATAGGGTCATCCGATGGATCCCACGTGGCCCCGATTTTGATGTCATGGATGTCCTTGGACACCTCAAATACAGTGGCTCCAGGACGGCGAATGAACTCATTTAACAAATCAGAGTGGATGTAACCCCTTGATATGGGTACAATGTTATCGGGTGCAGTTGGTCGGAATGGACCCCGTATAGAAGATGAACTTTTGTTGAAAAATATCTCACCTGGCAAAAATCTATTGCCACGTCCAAGCCATGAATCAAAAAATGACTCCATCAAATGTACGCACAAGTCACCAACCCATCGCAACCGTGCATTTCTCCAGACATTTGAATCCATAGCAATATCACTGAAAACATATAAATACTTTACATCATATAATAGTGGAATCGGGAGAATCTCAATATGAGATACTAGCATATCGTTCAAATAAGCTGAATTTGTCCTGAAATTTGCCAGCATTGCAACGCAGTTGTATATTACCCTTCCGTTGAAGAGAATGTCATCGTTGGTTGTATTGCGGTTGCGCGAACTAAATATAGATTCATAAGTCACGATAATAGTCTTCGTACGAGGTGCTTCATCATCAGTTACGTCTGAGTCGCCGCCATATGCCATCGATTCCGAAGTGACCTTGTCTACAGTGAAGGTAACTGAACCGATATGTCGCATAACCTTGCGAAACATATGGAGATTGGATATTGCAAACCAAAATAAATTACCCGGATGAGCTAGTAATTTAAAATTGCGCAAAATCCAAAATATGGCAGACCTTATATCTCCAGACAAGTACATAGACAATGTATCTTGACAAATGCGCATTATAGCCAAATTGTCACCAACATCCTGAAACATGTCAATAAGAACAAGGGTAGCATACAAAGCACGCAAAGCACTAGTAGCCCCAAAGTGTGTGCTTTTGGACAAAGAATGCTTGCGAATCAATTTCCATAAATACTCGCATGAAATTTTTGCACATAGTGAATCGCCTCCAACATATCTACGGAGAACCAGGAGAAGGTACGACTCAGGTGGTGCCTGTTTACCTTCCATCTTCGATTTCTCACTTATATATGAATACAAGCAGCGATAGTATGTTACCACCCATGAATGAAGATCAAGTAGCAACTGATAGTCCGTTGACTGGAAGTAACGATCCTCTGCTTCACGCATGAGATCAGCGAAGCATAACGATAATACAACGCCTAGTTCGTAGTATATAGAATTGTCGCTATCCAAATCGGGCCAATGGCAGTACTCAAAATCACTATCAATCCCTATGATCTTATGTAGCTCCCCTTGGAGGGACAATAGAACCGACGCCGATAAAGGTAAAGTTGGATGGTAGGTATTCTGACCCTTAGATACGTCTCCCTGTGATATATCAAAAGGTGTATCAAGGTGAATTAAAGCTGGGAAACAAAATAAATGCCCATAGCTTTGTTGACTTCGGGTACCGCCAAAACGCTCGTTAATAATAAACCCTGGAACTTTGCTCGGGTTCTTCAACCTCAAACGCGCTAATTTGGGGTTCAACCGTATAAGATCCACCAAAGCATCGTTGTCCACCTTTCGAGATGTTTGCCCCTCAGCAGATCTTAAGAGGAGGTCGTTCATCTGCATTTGTTCAGTATATACGCCGGCATATGACATAGATAAAAACCGGCCAATGTCAATAGATACCAGAATAGAGTGTACCAAGCGCAAATGGTCCCAAATTGTTTCACGCTGGCCCTCATTTATATATGCAGGATGCGGGATGATATCCCCTGAATCAGATACTGTGAACGCACGATGACACTGTTTAAAGCACGCAATAACCTCTTCACGCAATACAGACATTAATCCACTTTCTTGCAACAAGCTTAAAAGTGACAATCCATCACCAGGAACGGCTAGAATGTTTGATATAAGCAAACGTATCGTCTTACAGTGCAGCCGTGTTTGTTGCTCAGCTTCCATATGCGCCTGACGCTCTTTGGCCAGTTCCTCATTGACTTCATAAAGTTGAGTGCGCAATTCCTGTATACGCCTTTTACGCGTTTCGTTTGCGCTGTGTTCTCTCCGTAACCTACCTCCCACAGCGTTTTCCTCTGAATTGTCATCACTATCCTCACCTTCAGCTATCAGAGCATCACGCTCGTTGGCTAGTGCATTCTGTCGATGTTTCAGCATTGCAACATGCTGGTTTTGTTCGGCGGTCCTATACCCTGAAATCTTGAAGTTCTCTAGATTCACACGAAACTCGCCAACTAGAGTCCATAGGTCACTAGATAACATAGCAGTGCGTAGCGATACAAGCCCATGTATATATTGGCCGATAATGCCTGACCGGCGTTTTAACTCAGTTGATATCACAGCATCATGATCGTATTGCTGTGATACCGCTAAAGCACGGTAATGTGGCTGTGCTTCCCTCCAATAATTGTACCAAGCTTCACTGGGTGGTTGGGATAACTGATATAATAAATAGATAACTTCCTGTATAATAGGGTTGATGTTGTTTTCCATTGTAGACGATTCCTGCATCAGCTTTGAACAAAGTGGCAAAATGTGCGTTACCATCAGCCCGCTTTCTATTATATATAGCGTACCGTAACGAGTATGCTTATACAACGGTACACCGTCCAACTCCACATAATCACCCTCGCGCTCACGATGCAAAAGCGTATTCAAATCCTGCATATTAGCCAGAGCTTCATTGCTTATATTGATAATGGTATTCACCTTAGTTTGAGTGCCAGAAGGTCTAGTTTCTTCCGAGGCTCCTAAAGGACCAAATCTACCCTCAGGATTGCGACCACGGAACGTCTGGCGAATGAGCTTTTTCATCACTTTATCCATTGCCCGGTCTACCTCCGATGATGAATGAAGTGTATTATCCATGGGCATAGCACTGGAAACATTTTCCTGAGTTGGAGCTGTCTCAACAGTGAACTGCTCACGTGTTAGTAATCCGCTAAATAGCGCAAGTATCTCAGATTCTACACTCTGTCTGCGTTCCGAGTACTCATACAGCTGGTCAATTCGCTGTTTTATGTCCAGCTCTATATTGTCAACGTCACCATAATGGGAGCTGGCCTCACGAAGCCGACGGTCTAACTCTTTTTCCCATTTTGACCGGGATTTTTTCTTTGTCTTTTTAGAGTCGTCTGGTTTCTCCTGGCCAAAAAGAAACTCTAGATCCGACTCTCCATCATCTGCGTCAGCATTAATAGGTGCATCATAAACCTCGGAACCATCTTGTGAAGGTGCTATAAATGAATCATCGCTATCATCTCCTGCTGGGTCATATCCTGCAAATAATTCACTTGTAGCCATATTTACAGGATACGTGAACGACTTTTTAATCTATGTATCATCAATGTGATACCATAAAGTTTGTATGATGAACCATTGAGAAATTAACATCAGCAACGCAAATGTGTATTATAAAATCCTATAGATACAATCCTATGGCGATATTAATGGGCCCACAAAACAAAGTTTCTTGCTAAGTTCTTAAGCTCTTATCTGTATCACAACTTAACACATTTGAATATCCTCCTATTGAATGCAATCACAAATGTGCAAGTTATACTGTAATGTGTAAAATGTTACAGTTTCCAGTGTAAAGTAGGTCGGTGTCTTTCATTGTAACTTCAAGTACCGTTTAAGGTGTAGCCGAAATAGTGGTGTATAGCTCCCCGCAAACTAATGAGGTAACACACGACGTTGTCTCGTTCGGTCACGTAGAAAGTATTTTTGACTTCCGTTTCCCTTTTTAACAATCTTTATGCGAATTTCATATGATATAGATTGATTTTCTTGAGTTAGCTGAAAGTGTGTAAGATATACATACACTCTCCACATCCCTAGTCATCCTGGCAGTGGGAATCAAGCACACACTATTTGAAACCTCTCCATGGAAACCCCAATCAATCGTATTTTATTTTATGTTCAATAAGTCAGCATGGATTGAAGGTTATCATTAAAGTGCTCAATCTTCGAACTCCTGACACTTTGGAATGCCAGCGATAGGCTCCACGCAGCGTAAGCATGGAGTCTTCCGTTGAAAATGCTCATAGATATGTAGCAGATCCACCAGATATAATACAGAAGCTCTGCTTTGCTGAAGATTTAATATATTCATCTAAAGAGCAAGATGTTAACGTTGTCTACTCACGCTATCCTCGTAAGGTAATGATATGCTCATCGAAACAAGGTGATGCAATTCAAAAGGCGCGTGAAGAAGTAGTAAAACATATCAAAGAAACGTATGACTGTATAGTTGTCATACACGATCGCTTATTACCTTCCATAGAAGCGGAAGCAGAAAAACTTTGGGGAGAAATCCACAATATGTATACAAAACCAACCATGTTAACTGATAAAGATAATGATGCAGATGTATCGGTGGCATATGGTGAAATTAACACTGATGATGTTGATCTAATTATCGTCATTGGAGGAGATGGGACAATATTAAAAGTAATCAAGATGTTCACTAATGCTATACCACCAGTAATAGGACTCTCCATGGGATCAATGGGATATATGGTAAAATTCAACATGGATGAATTAAAAGAAACCCTTAGTAATATATGTACAGCGGGTCTCAGAGTCTCCAGGAGAAGGATGCTACATGTTGAAATTTACAGTGATACGGGCGTCCTAATCGCCCGTAGAAATGCACTCAATGAGTGTGTAATTGACAGAGGTTTGTCCCCTTGCATCTCTACATTGGATGTTTACTATAATGGGACGTATTTTACCACTGTAACAGGTGATGGAGCATTAATTAGCACTCCTAGTGGATCAACTGCATATTCAATGTCCGCTGGTGGGCCGATTGTTCATCCATCAGTGTCATCAATGTTGTTTACCGTAATTTGTCCACATTCAATTTCATATAGACCGGTAGTATTGCCATATGACGCAGTGCTGGATATTTTAGTACCTGCAGACAACAGAGGATACGCTAGACTTTCCGTTGATGGAAACTACCATTGTACCCTGAAACAGGGGTGTTACGTACGTGTGTATTCTTCGAAGGTTGCATTCCCCTTAGTTTTGCCAAATAACACTCAGGCAGGCGAGGAGTGGATAAGAGCTTTAAGGGAACACCTACATTGGAATTATAGGGTCAGGCAGCAAACACTTGGCCTAGATCATCCATTACAATAGAATTACCGTGTACCACCTAATAAAAGCATTGATGAATCATGTATTTTTCACAAAATGGCTCATAATGGTGGCCTAAAGATACACAGTAAATGTCAATTTCCACATCGAAATGTATTAATTGTATCCTACTAATGGCAGTTGATTTATTATACTGTTAAGCTATTTTATCAGACAGCAGTTTACACTCGCTTCTGAGTGATACATTTTCTGCCATAATATCCCATTGGTATGAACTGATTTGATTCGATTTTACGATAATATGGTTATGTGATCCTGCGAAAATTATATACGTTTTAGATGGGCTATTACTTGGCACGAAACGGCTTCACCTCTGCCTATAGCATCAAGTCCTTCGTTAGTCTTCGCCTTTACATTAATCATAACGTCGGAGCCCAGCATATCATACAGTGCCTTTTTTATGGCATCTTTTAATCTTCTTCCTAATCGCACACGCTCTAGTATTATGTTTATATCAATGTTCGTTGGTCTGTAACCACGTAATGATGCTTCCTTGATTGCAGATTCCAATATTATGCGAGAGTCCATATCTTTGTTTATTGAATCTAGCTCGGAAAAATAGTCACCTATATCACCACAACCAGTGGCACCTAATAAAGCATCTGCCAAGGCGTGTAGCAAAGTATCACCATCGCTATGGCCAACAACAAAAATCTTGGAATCGTCCACCAATACGCCACCAAGCTTGAAAGGCTTGCCACCTTTACCAGTGCCAACTAATCGGTGAATGTCGTAACCCAAACCTATCCTGTAAGCGTCTTTATCCATGGAATTGTCTGAAGCATCGTGCCTTGTTTGTCCTAGGGCATTGCGATTTACAACATTAGTCTTTACCGTGTAGTGTCTAAAGCTGAATGCCAACATAGAATTCAAGCATGTGTAAAAATAAATCAATAGTATACATCTTGATAAGCTTTTAGGTGTCATGTGTGTACATGGAATCTTTGATGTGTCGCTTGCAGTTTTGCTTAGTTGTGACCACCTGTCTAAATCTAGGTGCTATCTTCTTTACACAAAGTGAGGATTTTTCCAAGTTTCATGCAAATGTTATTATATACAATATTTAAATTAGGCAAATTGCTTGTTTTGTAATATATTTTTTCAATTACACAATATGACCACCTGCACTTGAGGGTGTGTTTCAACAATGTATAATTATGGATCAACCTGTTGCATCGAAACCTGCACATCTCATAATAACAGATGGATCTACTTGTCTAGTTTGCTTTGAGGAACTTACTCGCGAAAATGGAGTAGCATACAAAGTGAATGATGGTGATGATTTTTGGGCATTATCTACCTTTTGTATTGAATGCATAAAGCATCTACTTAAGACACAAGTAAGCTTTTTCACATTGTTAAAGAATCTATAGTATGAGAGATACATCGTTTCAATTCGGACAACTACATGTGCAAAAGAGCAGCGATCACTTCTAGACAGAGGACCACCCATCAATATATCAGATAGACTAGGATTTCCCCTGGCTGATAATAAGGAAGTATCTGAACTGTTTGATATGGGTAGGAATTTATCAATATCGGCAAAACTAGAAGGTAGCTTGGTAAGTATGTTTTAGAATCTTATTGTTTATGCTATACAAGCCACCAATTGCGTTTTTAACAACCGTCTAATACTAAAGCTTTTCAGATTGGTGAGGAGAGGGAAAAGTTGTGGAAGGAACTTTCGGAATTCCGATTCAAAGAGGATAAAGAAGAATAATCGGTTGCATAAGCATAACCTGATACTACCTACATGCTCTATAGTATTTTAATGTGCGTTTTATCAGTGGTGGACGACATATAAAATATATTGTGATATAATACTAGGCAAGTAACGTTTAGTATGATTATGGATCAATGGAAGTGTCACTGTAGGTATTCCAACCATGTTTTGAAACATATTTCTTTGAAAGATGCGTGGTATTTCAGAAAACGACATTGTCTTGCGCTTATCATGTTTCAAAAAATATGCCTAAACTTCGTTTTAGAGGCCCGTCCATTACAAGGGTGTTAAGTTGGTTCATGTACGATTGTTGTTCAACTGTATACGTTTTGTAACAAAATGCATACGCTTACATTCAATGTTCAATCTTTGCCCTGCTTGAATATATATAGCATCAAGGTTGCCACCCTGTACTATACATTAGAACAGTCAGCCAAAAAATTTTGCCTACCTTATTGGCATCTATAAAAATGTTCAGGTATCCCAAATCCTTGGCATAGACAAGATAGTCCAAAAGGCTACTAAATTCTGTATACTGTTAGATAATGCAACTCCTTATCCACCTGATATGCGACGTTTGACCTCCCTTCTTCTTCGCGTTGTACGGAGCGCCGCCTTAAGATCGTCTTGTTCACCTGGACTTCGAGGTGCCAAGTGACCTTTACCGATTTTTTTAAATATATCACAAATGCGGTCTGTGGTATTAGCTGTTCCCATTAATGCCGTGATTACCTAATGTAAGTCCAGCAGGGCATGTCTTTAAGCATGGCACTAGCAACAACAAAAAACCGCGAATCTCATGATCATCTACATTCTATTCATTCATGTTTTCTCGCTTTACCTTCATCATTGATCAAAAGATCATGTCTGTGAAATGCCAAGGACTGCTTTAGAAAGAATTCACGTTTACCTGACCATAAGACTGTCACATAGTGCATTGAATCTACCTCCCCCGGTTCTTATATCATAAAGTAGAAGACCAAATGATTTGCTCAAAACATGTTTAATGTCCTCTTCGAAAATTGTCATACTGTATCATGAGACTACCTACCAATTAAACAATTGTACATTACTGGCTTTACATTTTCGTGCACATTATCCTTAATGATCCATTTTATATCATCATATCGCGTTGGAAAGGGAGCGCGGCTAATTAAAAGACGTATCAGAGTCCCGATGATGCGCCGTCTTTCCTAAAGATTATTACACATTTCATCAACAGATAAATATGACACTAATCATACATACAGTTTCTTTTATTGTGTCGTAATATTTACTGGTGATGTTACTAGAGGTTGTAGAAAACATGGAGGATTCCCCTTGAGGTACACATTGATGTTCAGAGAGAACGAATTGTGAATATTCGGCTTCTAAATCCCCAGTACCCATCCTTATCTACAATATTGAATAGAATTTCAGCAACTCAACATTCTAATTATTGGGTATATTTATCATATTCAATTATGCGTTCCTGTCGTATATTCAGAACCATGAAACGTCATTATTATTTAAAGTTACTATAATACATTAATATGTGTGCATTGTTTTGTAAATTTTAATCATTTAAGTTCATGTATAACAATGTTCATATATGATGTGTATGCCAATAACTACGTCTGACAAGATCCAAACTTAATTCATTATCATCCGTACATAAGAGATATATAAACCATCCAGTACAATTATGTGATATCTGCACAAAACCTGTAGGATTCTATGTAATCTAATGATACCTTCTATGTGTAATTTTACTTTATTGTCGACATGTGAAATGTTGGATCTGTTTTATATTAGTAATCGTACGTTAGTAACAATGAGTTCATCACCTCGCGATGTAACATTACACTGTCAACTACTACATACACATATACCGTACAATACTAAAACAACCATTCATTAACCATGTGTCGTCCTACTAAGGTAACGTGTATTACTACTGAGTACTATTTGAATACCCCTGTCAATTACTTCCCACCAAAAAACTCTAGTATCCCCCTTCCCTTCTTCTTGCCCACCATCAGTATCTCCCATGGACTCAGACTACCCTTCCTGAACCATCCCCTACAATGCGACCTCATATGTGTCCAGTCCAGTGGCCATAGGGCACCAAATGCAAGGTACAGCACCGCTACTAGCCAGGCTAAGGTCAGAACAAAGATCCAGGGGAGCCTGGTGGTGTAGATGAGCTGGTTGATTTCTTTAACGAGCTTGTTGAACTGGGAGCTATCTTTAACGCCATTCAGCGTCGTTAGGAATGCATCGCATTTCTTCGGACCTGCTACACCATTTAATACCCCTAGGGCACTGTTGCGCCCATGGCGCCCTTATATAACTTTTACCAAAACTTGTACTAAACTTTTGTGAAACTTTCACCAACTATACTACTACACTGTCTCTACACTATCCATACTACTATACTACAACTTACCTCCATTAGTGTGCAACTCCGTTACATTACCATACCCAAAGCCATACTTGTACAACACCGGTAGTACCCCGGTACATGATACGACAGAGGTGCAGCAGCATGTGTCTCTATTTCCATGTGTTCCTGCTTTACACGACTCTCCACATCCAGCACCAGCTCCTCCCGGACCTACTACACCATGAATCCATATGACACTGTGCGCCGAAGGCGCCCCTTCTCCATAGGCGCGCCCGTATATAGCACTAGAACTTACCACCCGTACGGCACTCTGATTCCTTACAACTAATCCCCTTAAACGCGCTTTCTAGGCTTCGTAATCCCCCCTCGAAATTCTCTATCAAATAGACCAACCATGACAGGTAGGTCCCGGCCATCAAGGGACTCAACTGGCCATACTGCTGGCCACTAAGGGGAGAGAGGTATTTGGCACCATTACCTCTATCACACTCTGTTAGGCACTTAAGGGTGTCGCCTTTGCATCCTCCAGTACTACTACCACCTACACCACCATGAGTCACTGTCAGTGGTATTATCTCCACGGGCGCGCCCATACTATATGTAATAGTATTACCTACCATTACCACCCCAATTACTCAGTGAATGCTTGAGTGAATGCTCATAACCCAGTCCCATGATAGAATCTTTCACACTAGCAGTGATGGCCTTAATAACAACATAGGCACCAGCTCCGCGGTCATATTTACCAGATACACCCTCAACGAAGCCCTTTGATTGATCCGCCATGTTCACTATATAGTAATAGAACCCAAAGAGGTCACCCAGAGTCCGTGGCACTGTGGGAGTAATACATGCCAGTAGTCTCAGTAGTACCACTAGGGTGCCATGGCACTTTTCGGGGTCACAGTAGTACTCCAGGAGTAACGACAGTGTATTCCCAGTGCAGTGGGCAGGATAGTGAGTGGCAGTGCCTGCTACAGGATGTATCCATGTGACTACCAGGGCGCCCTTATAGAACTAGGGTGGGACGTACCTCCTGTAAGTTGCTCTGTCTTGTGCGTGCCATTGTTCAAATCTGTGCATACCATGAGTCACTATTGGTTACTGTGGCGCCCAGGGGGTGCCCCTAGGGTATATATACAGTGCCTTAGGGGTGCCATAGAGTAGAGGTACTGGGACGTACCTTTGAAGTGGTTATCACCACTGGTTTTAATTTCAGACTGCCAGCCCATGGGAACAGAGCATAACTGAGGGTATTGCATGTGTGCCGGTTGTTCTATCCCTTTAGAATCTACTGTCTTGTTCATATGAGCATCAATTTCGGGATATGTATTTGTCTCACTGTCGGGGCTCTTTCCTACTGTTTTTTGGCACCTCATTGGTCCTAATGTATCACACAGGAACGACATCAGTGGTGAGTCTTTACTACCAGCAGCACTCGGTAGTCCACACTGTTTGGTATGTTCATCTCCAATTCCCGCACCTACTACACCATGAATCCATATGACACGGTTGCGCGCCACTTAATATACTGCTTACACCCTCTTATATCATATGGCGCGCAAATATACACATCAATACCTACCTGGTGCCTCACATATCCACTTCTCAGTACCGGTTCCACTCACACCCTTACCATACCTACAACTCTGCCAGCCCAGCACTGTCTTCTCTACCACTCCCGTACTACACTGCTTCCTCAGGAAATAGAGCTGGTAGAAGCAGTGGTATACATATACCCTCAGTTGGTCCAGGCACTGGGCGGCAGAGCCCTCCATGTCAAAGCCAAAGAGCCCATTGGCGTACATCCCATGGAGGGGGCCTACACATGGTGTTAGGGAGTAGTACTGCTAGGGTGCTTACCAAACTTGGACACTTCCAGGTGGTACCCGCCGTAGCAAACCTTTCCTTCTTTCTTGAGTTCATCTTTTTTACACTGCTCGTTCTCTTTTTCATTGTATTTCTTGGGACACCTGTTCTTCTCACCGGGACTACCACTCCCAGCACCAGCACTTCCTCCACCACTACTACCTACTACACCATTAGTCCACATGACTACCCCTAGGACACAGTTGCGCCGAAGGCGCCCTTATAGAACTTTCAGCAAAAGTGATACCAAACTTTTGTGAAACCTCTACCAAAACCAATAGTAAACTATTACTGAAAATACTACTAAAATTTTAATAAAATCACTACGAAACCTTTACTAACAGTGCTACTAAACTTCCATGTAACTTTTGATGAACATATTTACATTATCCCTAGTTATCGCGCCGAAGGCGCCACTACTTTGCCACTATGTCTTACCAAAATACTCTAGTATCCCCCTTCCCTTCTTCTTGCCCACCATCAGTACCTCCCATGGACTCAGACTGCCCTTCCTGAACCATCCCCTACAATGCGACCTCATATGTGTCCAGTCCAGTGGCCATATGGCTCCAAAGGCAAGGTAGAGCACCGCTACTAGCCAGGCCAGGGTCAGCACAAAGATCCAGGGGAGCCTAGTGGTGTAGATGAGCTGGTTGATGGAGGTGGTGAGTTTTGTGAACTCGGTGCTTCTTTCTACGTTACCCAGTGTGGTTAAGAAGTCGTGACACTTCTTGTACTGTCCAGTAGCACCTACTACACTATGACTACCCCTAGGGCACAGTTGCGCCGAAGGCGCCCTTATAGAACTTTTATCAACTATACTACTCCACTGTCTCTACACTATCCATACTACTATACTACAACTCACCTTTGTGCAACTCCGTTACATTGCCATACCCAAAGCCATACCTGTACAATACCGGCAGTACCCCGGTACATGATACGACTGAGTGACATTTACATACTCCGGTATTACCACCACCAGTGCCACCAGATGGACATGGATCACCATGGGTTCCACTGGTGCATCCAGGTCCACATCCACCAGCTCCTGCCGCACCTACTACACCATTAATCCATATGATATGGTTGCGCGCCACTCTAACGGACACTCGTGCGCCGAAGGCGCCCCTATCTCCATTGGCGCGCCCTTAAAGCACTAGAACCTACCATTTTTACACCCATCATCCTTACAACTAATCTCCCTAAACGCCTCTTCCAACCCCTCTAGTCCTGTCTTGAACTCCCCTATCAAATAGACCAACCATGACAGGTAGGTCCCGGCCATCGCTGGACTCAACTGGCCATACTGCTGGCCACTCAGAGGAGAGAGGTATTTGGCACCACTACCTGTATCACACTCTGTTAGGCACTTAAGGTGACCTTCCTTGCCGCCACTGCAGATTCCGCTGTTATTCCACGTGGTTAGTGCCTCGACCACTGCATCACCATTGTTACCGATACCTTTCATCCCCAGTCTGACATCCCCCTCTAATCCTTTCAACTTCTGATGCACTCCCTCTTGTCCACCTTTACTGTTTCCCCCAATGTAGACTATATAGTAATAGAACCCAAAGAGGTCACCCAGAGTCCGTGGCACTGTGGGAGTAATACATGCCAGTAGTCTCAGTAGTACCACTAGGGTGCCATGGCACTTCACTGGGTCACAGTAGTACTCCAGGAGATGAAATAGTGTATTCCCAGTGCAGTGGGCAGGATAGTGAGTGGCAGTGCCTGCTACAGGATGAGTCCATGTGACTACCAGGGCGTCCTTATAGAACTAGGGTGGGACGTACCTCCTGTCAGTTGCTGTGTCTTGTGGCTTCCAGTATTTAAATCTGTGCATACCGTGAGTCACTATTGGTTACTGTGGCGCCCAGGGGGTGCCCCTAGGGTATATACAGTGCCTTAGGGGTGCCATATAGAGTACTGGGACGTACCTTTGAAGTGGTTTACTCTGACTTGACCACCGCTAGTGCTACTGCTAGGAGTCTCGGCGCTCCATCCCATGGGAACAGGGCATAATTGAGGATAGTATCCGTGTGGATCCTGTTCTTTTCCATTAGAATCTACCGATTTGTTCATGTGATCCTCGATAGATGGATAGGGATTCGTCTCACTATCGGAACTCTTGCCTATTGTCTTTTTGCATGCCATGGAACCCAACGCATCACACAGGAATGCCATAAGTGGTGACTCATTACTGGCATTTTTCTTGCAATTGCAATCCTTCCCAGCACCACTACCTACTAATCCATTACTCCATCAAACAACTATAGAAAGCACTATGGCGCGCGACTGTAGTGCTGGAAAAGAACAACGTACCCTCTGTCTTACATAACCAAGGAGACGAAATGCTCACTCCTCGCCCAGAATTAACTCCACTACCATACCTACAACTTTTCCAGCCCAGCACTGTCTTTCCTGCTGCTCCTGCTCCTACGGCCGCTATCGCGCCCGTACTACACTGCTTCCTCAGGAAATAGAGCTGGTAGAAGCAGTGGTATACATATACCCTCAGTTGGTCCAGGCACTGGGCGGGAGAGCCGTCCATCTGGAAGCCAAAGAGCCCATTGGCGTACATCCCATGGAGGGGGCCTATAAAGTGTTAGGGAGTAGTACTGCTAGGGTACTTACCAAACAGGGATACATCCAGGTGGTACCCGCCGTAGCAGACTTCACCTCTCTGGAGCTTCGGGTCAGGCTGCGTCTTGGCAGCTGTATCTGCAGTTTTGTCTTTCTCGTCAAGTTTACACCTCTTATTGCGGTCTTTAGCGTGTTCTGGACACTTCTTCTTCTCCGCAGCAGCTGCTGCTGCCGGACCTACTACACCATGACTCCACATGACTACCCCTAGGGCACAGTTGCGCCGAAGGCGCCCTTATAGAGCTATGTCTATATCACTCACCTGACACAGCAGGAGCACTTTCAGTGCCACTGGTAGCTATGGTCCCCTGGATACCGATGAGTACCAGTGGGCAGTAGCCACAGGCGGCCAGTAGGTAGTGGGTAATACAGTCCCTCTTGAGTTCAGTGCTCTTGTTGTATTCCGTACTTTCCAGTGTCAGTTTCTGCTCATTTAGTGGCTTTTTCTGATCATCCTTAGGCAATATATCCTTCATCTTGCCATCCATCCTCCCTACCAGGTCCCTGTACCCCTTACTATAGGGCAATGCACTTAGCCAGTATAGGATCTCACGGATGGTCCGGGGTTTCCTGGGAGCAGTGTCTTTCTTGGTATCAGTTGCACTGGGAGTACCACTGGCCGGCTTCCCCGGCGGAGTCACTCCCTTCGCCCCGGCACTGCCTGCCCTGAAGTACCCACTGGCCAGGATGTGGAGTACCAATAGGGGGTAGTCATTGCATATGGATTCAGTTTTATTGTCCTTCTTCAGTGCTTCCTTCGCCTTGTCATAGATACTACTGTAGTACTCAGCTACACTCTCTGGGTCACATTGGTACTATAGAGGAGGTGGTAACGTACTGTTGTCAGCGCCTTTAGTGAATTCCAGCCATGATACTCCCTTACTCTTATCCGTCAACAATTCCTGAACAAACCCTCCCTTCTTATCTACCACACCATAAGTCCACATGACCACCCTAGGCAGTACTTACCTGGAGGACTCCCCTGATTCAACCTCTCCAGGTCATAGCCCATGGCCGCCATGAATGAGCCGAGACCGGCCTGGTCAGCAGCACTGATATCATGCAGCTTACTATCCTTCCACCTACTACTTCCACCTGTTAGGAACCCCAATTGACTGAGTCCACTCCAGATGAGACATACTGACCCTAGGAAAATCCGGGCCAGGAGGTGGACCTTATCAGAGTCACTGGATATGGAGGTCCAAAGGTAGTTTTCAGGAAAGCTGCTGGGTGGACTAGTGGCTTTGCAATAGGCCGATAGGTAGCACTTCTTGCCACCACTGGTACCACACTTGGAACAACCATGACTACCGCTACCACCACTGGTACAACACGTGGCACCAACACCAGCACCACTACGTTCACACGCCTTTCCTATACCCTTACTCTTTCCACTTGTTCCCTTAAGACAACAATCATCTCCTGTATCCTGCCACCCAACCCACTTCTGCAGTCCCAGTGCCAACTGTTCTATCAGTGTCCCTATGACCTCGGTGCCACCGGCACAAGTACTACTGGCAGCACTAGTGCTGCCACTATGGACCAGTCCCAGGTCCTGGAGCACTGGATTGACAATAGTACGTTCCTCTGTTAGGAGCAGGTCGTCCCAGTACCTGTCAGTACTGGGACCAGGGGACCCTGGGTCCTTGGCGTCATACAGTAGGTCCTTCACTGCCTTGGCCAAGTAGCACAGACAGTCTGTGTGGTCATGTGGGAGCTACTGTGAGTACTATTGACTTACGAGGGCCATTACTAGTGCTCGCCGGCTTCGCCGCCTCATTCTTCTTACCATCCTTACCAGTTACCCTCAGGACCCAGTCAATGGCCTCCTTCAGGTTGGTGGGAGCCTGGGTGAGGCTTTCATGAGGCTTCCAGGAGTCCGTTTTAGCCATTGTGTCACCACCCCTTGTTTCGAGATTGTCCAGTAAGGGTGGCACTATATGGTAGTCAGTGGTAGTGACAGTGTAGGTATCGGGGTGGAATCCTAGGGAGGTGGAGCGCGCCGTAAGAGGTAGTGGCGCCTTCGGCGCGACAGTACTTTGGAGGCGCGCAATGTGAGTAAAGGGGATTCCACTCTTACAACGGGATCATCTCCACCGTGTGACCTGGTGGAATCCCATAGAATAGTATGCGCGCCACCAATCTACGGGCGCGCTCAGTATATATAGGATTCCACCCCGATAGCCACTCCACTACCTCACCACTGTGAGTACTGCTGAGTACTCCTATAGGCACTGACAATGGCCGTGAAAAGCACCTTCACGCCGAAGGCGTCCCTGACTGAGGCACCTACCAACCTGAAGGAGGCCATTGACTGGGTCCTCAGGGTAACTGGTAAGGATGGTAAAGCACTGAACAAGGACAAGGGAGGTACGTTACTGTAGACATATGCATAGTATGCGCGCCGTATATAATAGATGGCGCCTTCGGCGCGACAGTGACCGTTACAGTGGCGCGCCCAGTCCTATGGAAATCATTATTGTACAGAATGTATATGTGGCCTGGCGGCGGCAGTGACTGACCTACTGCAGTCAGTACAACTGGAGTACAATGGTAAGTAGACAGTACTAGAAGTAGTTCAGCATATTATAGGCTATCAAGGTGAGTCTAATGGCACTGATCCAAAGAAAGGCCCCCCAAAGGGGAATGTCACAGAGCGCCTCAATGAGCTATTCTCCCTAGTCCAGGGACTAGGTGGTACTGCAGTGGTCCGGACCTATATAGACCAGCTGGCACAGGTACTCAGTGCACTCGTTGGGTGGAGTAAGATAGAGACGTGTTGGACCAGAAGTGGCGAGTGCAAGGTCGGTGGTAAAGGGAATCAACATGGCACTAAACCGGAGTGCACGTATCTACAGGATGTAAAGCCGGACAACAAGTGTGACTCTTGTGGGTGTATGAAATGGAATGTGCCCGAGGCGGATGATAACAAGAATGGACACCACCTAGGAAGGAGGTGTAAGAGAGGTAATGGCTATACGTGCGGCGCAGAAAACTTTGGTCGTGATTACAATGCTCTAGAAGGATATAGGTCAGCGTACCCTAGTAGTGCTATCAACATAAGAAAGTCATTTCTTAAATCCGATAAGATAGAAAATCCGCCATCGTGGAACAATCTAAAATGCTCACCAACTGGTAGTACTATCAATAGTACTACTATTACTCAACGCCGTCACCAATGTGCTCGTATACTACTAGGGTCAGTATGTCTCATTTGGAGCGGCATTACTTATATGTATTGGACAGGAAAGTATGCCGATAGTAGTCCCCGATGGAACAATCACATTTTGGACGGTAGTGGTCTAGATGATGGTACCCTGTCCCAATGGCTACAGGCCCTAGGGTTTCCTAGGGAAATGCTTAATAACAGCGGACCACAGAATAGACTTGATAAGGTCATATGGGATGGGATTATGGATAAGTTATATTTGGGATTCCCGGAAACTGGTAAGTGGAGTGCCGATAGTGTCCATGGCTATGACAACGAAGATAACACCTTTAGGAATCCAGCTGGTATGAACTATGCTGGATATATACATACCGTAGACAGGGGTGCATTTTGCAGCAACGCTACTGTCTTCAAGAATGGTGAAGGCTCTAGTACTAGTGAAGAAAACATCAACAAATGTGGTGCCTTGTACAAGCTCTATATCCTATCATGTGCCTACTTTACCGGGTTACAGAACAAAGCTCCGCCGAAGGCGGAAAATACAACCCCCAAGACCATCCGTGAGATCCTCTACTGGCTCAGTGCATTGCCCTATAGTCAGGCTTATAAGAAGATACTAGAGCATTCCAAGGAAGTATTGAAGAAGGTAGCACCAGATAAGGATGGTACTCAAACGCTCTCATTCCTTCAAACAGGCCGTTGGCATCCTATTACAGTTCATGAATTCAACCTGTTTGCCCACTTCCAAGCAGTGACTCAGTACTGCCCACTGGTGCTCATAGGTATCCAGGGTGGTATACACAGCACTGACAACACTAAAGAACCTGCCATTCACTCCCTCTATGCCAACTCTCACTTCTCCTTCACCTACCCAGAAGTACCCATCCAAGCATACAACCAGGTGGTCCACTACATTAGGGCTCTATTCTACCAACTCTATTTCCTTAGGAAGCAATGTGCAGTCAAGGTCACTTACGGAGGGAAATGGCGGGAGTGTAGGTATGGGGATGGAGTAGTCTCCAAGGGGGTAATCAGCTGGATGTGCCTGGGGTGTGACCCCATGGAACATGATAGGAAAAAGAGGGTAGGGAAGGTAAATGGGGAGTTGGGAAAAGTGGTGGCCCAGGGGAAAGACAGTGTTCCAGGGGCACTAAAAACATTATTGGAGAAGATTGGTGAAGTAGTGGTCCAACTGGGTAATGCCCAGGAGGCATTGGAAGGGAAGAAGCCAGAGGCTATACTGGGGGTGAAGGCGGCACTAGATAGTGCCAAGGGAAAACTAGAGGGGGTTAATAGTGGGCTGGCTGGGAAACTAGGGGAGGCTAAGACGAAACTAGGGGAGCTGACGAATGGTGGTGGTAATGGAATACTAGGGGAGTTAGCTGGGGATCGTGGACTAGAGAAGGCAACGAAGATTAATAGGAAAGGAATAGTTGAGTATGATCCCGGTAAGAACAAGATAAGTGAGGCTATCAATAAGGTACGAGAGGTACTGAAGCTAATGAAGGAGGGAGTGGAGAAGCAGAAAACGGAAGATAGAAAGGATATAGTAGATGAAACCAAATTTGTCGTAGGCGAAATTTCGGGGCTCAGTTTGACGGATAACAAAATAGAAAGCGTCCTTAAACAAGTGATATCCCATGAGTATATCACACTACTCAATGCCATCAACAATCTCCTTTCCATCTGCAACTCTCCCAAGTGCCACTCATGTGACCAACACTCTACGAAGTGCGGCCAACCATCAAATCCCACTGTCTGTCCAGCATGTCTCCAACCCACTACCACCGGTGTTCCCTCTCCTCTCCAGGCATTCCTAGAGGACAGGTTACCGGGCTTTAGTTGTGACGTAGTACGAAACGATGGCAAAGATGATCCAACATACCCTCCTGCTGCATCCCACCTAGGACACTGCAATGGCTCAGGCCAGTGCTGCCCCTTGCCAATGGGCTTCAGAAACAAGTTCCAGGAAGGAATCACCCATACCGGTCAACGCCTTTATGGTATCCTCTACTTCTTTAGTAACGAGAACATGATGCAGTCTTGTGTTTATACACTAGTGAGGGTCACAGCAGCTCTCAGTGCTACGACACCACAGGTATTGGGTGACGTCTTTGGGTTCTTTAGGGGTGGTATAGGAAATCCACTAAAGGGAAAGAACAAGAAGGACAAGGAAGTGCCGTGTGGGCACCAAGGCGATCCGTCAAAGAAAGGAGAAGATCAATACTTTTGCGGCTGGTGTGCCTCTGGGTTACGGGATGAAGTACAAAAGATAGAGTGGGTATTCAATGGGACGGAGGCAGGAGGGCATTACATGGACAAAGTCGGCACAGCACTAATAGATATTAAGGGCAGTGACAGCACTGCTACTACCACTGCATATTCCAGCACTGATACTGCCAATACCTCCCTCTCACGACTCACTAAGAACTGCCAGTACCTCTCCCCCCTAACAGGTGAACTCTATACCGCAGTGAGTGCCACCTTCGGTAACACATACCTCTCATGGGTACTGTACCTATCAGATGCGCTTCATTCAGGACTAGAGTCACTCTCTGAGGCATTCCAACAGATTGAATGCCGTGGCTGTAAGGGACAGTGTGACCCCAATAAGTGCAAGAAGGGAAGTCATGGAGCAAGAAGTGATGGACAGTGTGGATGCCAATCAATCGTATCATGTACCGGGGTACTACCGGTATTGTATAGGCATGGCTTCAGCTATGGTAACCCATTCAACCTGGAGGGGTACCAACAGAAGGATGGAAACAAGAATGAGGATGGGCAGTTCGACATCACAAAGGCAAGCAGTACTAGAAAGTGTCACGAATTCTTGGACAGTCTCAGTGCAGTGATTGACAAGAACAAGCAGGAAGGCGCCTCTCAGCAGCAGGACCAGGAACAACATCCCCTCACCAATCTCCTCTCCCAGGTCGGCAAGCTCCAATACGACATACGGCTCCCCTGGATCTTTGTCCTCACGTTAGCCTGGCTAGTAGCGGTACTCTGCCTTGCCTTTGGTGCCATATGGCCACTGGACTGGACACATATGAGGTCGCATTGGTTACGGGGTGGAGAACACCAGTGGCAATGTATGTGGTATAAGGTAATGACGGGGAGGAAGGGAATGGAATTGGTGGAGTATTTTGGTAAGACATAGTGGCGCCTTCGGCGCAACGGTGCTAAATGATATACACTAGTGTCACTCACTATATATAGTAGCGCTATAGGTAGTGTTCTTATAGTGGGCATTAAAAGCCTACACATTACAGTGAAATCAGTCCATTGAGCAGTGCTAATATAGAGTAACTGGGATATATATGGAAGGCTGGAGTTAGTTCACTGAGCAGCTGCTGGGCGCCCTTCCATGGTACCACAGACATTCAAATTTGCCCAGTGGGTTCCATGAAGTGGCAGTGACTGCAATAGGTAATGGTACGTATGACGTACATACAGTACATTGTCATTGGGGGTCATAATATGGCGCCTTCGGCGCAACGGTGCCTATAGGGGTGGTCATGTGGAGTAATTGTAACATAGAAAACCCATGGGTTCCACCCAGCCTTTGGCACCAATTGACAGGAACAGTGTTATTATAGACAGTATGGCACCAATTGAAGGAAACAGTGTTATTATAGTTATGGGTCTCCAGGACGGTGTAACGGAGATGTTGTTATACTGTTGGTATAGCTTTAGTCAAATTGTTTATACGTTATAGTTGTGATTCCACTGAAACTGCGGCTTAGCTTTGGGTAATTCTTTCATAAAAGTTTCACAAAAGTTTGGTTGCACTTTTGCTGAAAGTTTAGTATAAAAGTAGTGCCTTTTCGGGGTAATTATGGTGACGTAGGTCCGAAGAAGTGCCACGAGTTCCTAACGACACTGGGTAACGTAGAAAAAAGCACCGAGTTCCAAAAACTCACCAACTCCATCAACCAACTCATCTACACCACCAGGCTCCCCTGGATATTTGTTCTCACGCTAGCCTGGCTAGTGGCGGTACTCTACCTTGCCTTTGGAGCCATATGGCCACTGGACTGGACACATATGAGGTCGCATTGGTTACGGGGTGGAGAGCACCAGTGGCAATGTATGTGGTATAAGATGATGACGGGGAGGAAGGGAGTGGATCTGATGGAGTATTTTGGGAAGAATTAGAGATACTATGAGGTTGTCCGAGGTGCACCAAGGAAAAGCAACAACCTCTAGCCTCTTTCCATAATTTAATAGACTTTTTTCGTAATGTTAATTATAAATTTATACGCTTGCTTGTCATTGTCCGGAATTACTGTTTCATTTCACACCAGACTTAACGACTACAGCAATAGTGAAGTATAAAATAACTGTTCACATGGATGCGGTATTGACATACTAAGTAATCTACGGATTTCGTTAAACCATGAGATTTGCCACGTATAGTTTTATAATTCTTGAAGTACTACAGCACGCAGATGGCACCCTATATCGGGTGATATGGTTATACAATGTACGTAATCGTGAAGGTGCTGCTTGGCAAAACTATATCTTATGGATCGCGAATATACTATATTCTGTGGCTGCGCAACAAGAACTGGCTTAACAAAAAAATATAAAACGCACTGTGGACCTTCTAAAGTTAATTACCGCCTCCACATATTTTGTTTATCTGAATGAAAGATACAATTATCATAAACATCCTTACATAATAGGAAATAGAATCAAGTTAGGCTTGAAATAAGATGCGATGAGAGTTGCAGTAAACCTATAGATCTGGACAACAAAGGAACTTCGATTTTTGGTATACAATGTTACCACCGTCAAGTTGCCACAACATGTTATTAAGAATGCCTATTTATGAAAGCACGAGTATATGATCGTGACCTATGGAATTCATAGGCCAATGTCTATGACTTTAGATTATGCACTGAGGAAGGGGTGAATCCAAACCATTCAAAGTAATAATCGACCAATATTAGCTTCATAATGTTAACTGTACCACAGGTCAATTTATCTAAAATTTCCTGAGACATTGATAAGCTAAAGCTATATCAACGCATTATTGATATGCAATAAATAAATTAAGTAATTTGTTCTGACATATGAGTCACATTTGATAAAGCAATTTAGTGCCGCATTAAAACACCGTGATTAGGCTTCTGAATGGCACTCCAAACCGTTAAGTATTTATGACTATGTGGTGTGTTCCCCCCGAAGCCATTTGAAATTACGCTTCATTTTACTCATAGATAATTTGCAATAAAAGAAAAGATAATATAGCATGATTAGATTCATGCGAATGAATTGCAATATCAATCGGACTTAAATAGCGGCTTCCTTTGTTCCGGTGCCCGTTGAGTGAATATATGATTTATTGTTTATATCGAGCTGCTGAAATCAACCGATTATCAAACTGTCATAGAATAAATGCGATATGCACTATGTTCGGTCACGGCTATAATGGAGGAGACTTATTATGAAGAACCAACAGTTAAGCTGCTTGGCACAACTGCTTCCAGAGGAACGGTCATATATGCCAGCATAGGGGTAGGGATCGCTTTAATCATATTAGCGGTTGTATTGGCTATAGTATGTAAGAATGGACAACATGATAGCTCTAAAGATAATATAAAATGGGTCGTCATTGGTATTTTGTTCTTAATAGTGATCCCAGTATTACTTTTACTTATCCTAGGCGGACAGCTGAACTTGCATCTTAAGCGGGGCAGAGCCATCCTATACTCTCAGTATCCTTACGAATCATATATAAGCAAAATTTTGGATGGAAGATTAGATATAAACGACGTACTATTGTTCATTGGATATGCGCTTATATGCATCGGAATCGTATCGGTAATAGGTGTGTCCATCTATGTTTTGGTAGAGGAAAAGAGTCAAGTAACAAAAATTGCAGTTTTCGTCAGTATCGTTCTTGGATTTTTACTTATAGGAATAATTATGTACACAGCGAATCCTACACTTTTTAAGAGTTTCATAAATGGTGTATTTCACAAAACTGCTAAAAAAGTTGCTGAAACTGAATCGGATAGTAGTTGCACATCTACGAAGTAAATTGGACAACAATTTCAGCTTCACACCGACATATACGAGAGAATTTTTCAAAGCCACAAAGATATCGGTGCTACTGATAAAAAAATAAAGCAAGCGTTATTAAGATTATCATTGTATACAAGTCAGTGTGTAAGATATATGCAACGTATACATACGGCGTACCTGTCTACATACCACAGTAGAAGTATAAACGAAATTATCACAATAATACGCAAGATGAAATCGCAACTTATTAACATAAACGTCACTAGATGATTAGATTGATGCTATGCTCAGTGATGGAAGATGCATGTGTAGTCAACGCATATTAATGATACATATACGAGGCTCCACGATGCGGACAAAGCAAGCGGATAAATTGGCCATACACGCAAAGTAATCCATTATTTCGAACAACAATGAGTCTATATGTTCTACCTAAATAACACTTAGATATGATCTATTAATCCATGTGTAACATCTCTCGTTATCGGCGGATTTTCTATCTCCCACATTTTACGAGTATGAGTGTCTATAATAGCAGAACGCAGGAAGTCAATGTGTTCAATGCTTGGTGCCTTCATAATGGTTGATGATTCATAAGGTTTCCAGTTGATGACATTTTAGACATAGCAATATTTATGCTGAACGTTATTGATTCTTATAATTTACAGTGTATTTCCAGTTAATGTGTATTGACATGTGCAGCTTGTGCACATAATATCGTACTGTCTTGTATCCCATGGAAGGCGCCCTCGATGCTACACACCACAGGAAGCCAGAACATATTTAAATGCACTTTATATTGCAATGTGAATTACATTGTGTTATAATGCGGCCTATTGGCCTGCAACTGGGTTCGTGTTATTCAGCTGTGTTAGCTATAATGAACAATTCATGGAGCCTTCTTGTATTTGTGTTGTTTCTAACGTACTGCGATGTTAATTCCATTATTATAGGTGTTAATGTTGGAAACAGTCTCCGACAACAACACACATCTTCTATATGTTATTGTCCTGTTGCTTTCACAGCCTCGATTCGTCGAGATGTGAATGCAAAACATGCGTCATATGATCTGCGTTCAATTCGGATCAATGTTTAGGTTAAATGAGGAACATATATTAATGCAGATTATTTGCATTCCCAACTTATTGATGTTCTAGAAGAGCCATCCTAACTATGGTTCTATTCTTTATAATTACATCGCGACGAATACATTTTCCCCGCTGTGCATTGCTCCCATAGCTAGGAGACAATTTTTTAGAACGTTGGTTTTACATTAACTAAACGAATCACACTATATCACGTGCGGCAAACATAGACACTTCCTGCACATACATTCTTAGCGGCTTACACAACTACGGTTAGTATTTGTTAATAGATCATGATACAGAGGAGGTAAAAGTGGCCAATGAAAAATGTTTATAGACATACATTTCTTCTACCATATATAAAACCTTTTGTAGTTCTTAGAATCTATTCGCACTGTGCATACCACTAAATCCCATGGAATTCTATGTTATGTACTCTACGCACGGGGTAAAACCACACAGACGTATTCTCATTACTCATACGAATTGAGAGGAAGAAAGTTGCTATTTTGTAGCACGATTTATTGCACATGTACTTAACGATTGGCTGTAATAATAAAAACATACGCTTCGGTTCATAATATGGAACCGATAAATCAATCGTTCAAAAAGCGCATCACCGCAACATACCATAAGGCATCAATGCCTTCGACGAACTGTAATGGTAAATACCAAAAATAATTCTACAAATGGCAAACAATTTTTTATATCAAAGAATATTAATGCTTAAGAAATAACACATGTCACCTTACTGAGCACAGACAACGCGCATGCAGTGTCATATAAGTCATGTTGCCAACATAGCACTTTTACGATTTTATGCAACTCTTGGAGTATATATAGCGTTTTAATAGGCATATTTACAACGTGTTATAGGTTGAAATAGGTGTTCAGTACGAATTTAGGATAACATTATATTCAACTCCCCGATAATAACTATTCTGGGATTCCAACAGTACTGTTGCATTGCCTCATCAACACACCATATTACACCTCACATGTAATACTTTTCAATGTTTTATCGAAACATTTAATTGTATTACAATATCAACAGTCTTCATACAAAAATGGCAGCTACAACTTTCGTTTCTTGCCGTGGGTGCAACAGGTTCGGTGTCATCTCCAAGATGATCGTTAGTGCATTAGCCCTTTTTTATGTTGCATCTGCTATCGTATATTGTGGTAAGATCGACGACGACGACGACATACCTCGCACTGTTACTCTGACTCCCACTGCCCATTCTTGCCCTTTTGGAACTCTGCCTGTTTCCAAGAATGCTAAGCGTGGAAATGACAAGTGTGCTGAGAACAAAGAGCAACATCTATCAAATAAACGTATGTTTGTTTCGATGTTTTATCATGTACCTTAGGTTGCCCCGGAAAAGTATGTGCATGCGGGAAGTCCGATATTGCACAAGCCGAAGGATCTGGTCTTGAAAAAAGTGCTTCCTTTATGGAGGTCGAGGATCCTATAGTGATCATTTCAGACTCTGTGGATGAGGAAGCCACTGAAAGCAATGAGGGCGCTAGGCCTACTGCCGGCAAGTGTATTCCTAGGGAGATTGAGTCTCCAGACGTGCGCTACGAAAGGCTTGTTTAGAGCATTCCAGCTTCTTTGAGGCCACGCGTGTTAAAGTATCCAACAATCGAGGCACTCCCAGGTTACTTGGTTGATTTAATAAGCTACCACTTTGTACAGAAGCGTTATGAGCGTTTATTGCCTGTACTTCCTAAATCCATGATCAAAGACATTATGCCATACAGCAGAATGTGCCAGATTCCTCGTGATCTTTTCATTGAGTTGTCCACTTACATCATTAAGAAGATCGATTTCGACTTGGGATATGACCCTGCTCTTATAGCAGCGCGTTACGAGAGGCTTCGTTACCAGCTTCCTGCAAGTCTTGCTCGCCAGATTCCACAAGACGGTGAAATTGCTCTGCATGATGCTTTGGCTTATGATGTTGTTCGCTATTTGATCAAGGGAATTGTGAAAGTATTCCCTGATCTATACACTGACAGGTCACTTACAGCTTTTGCAGGAAACCCAGTAGCTCCTTTCAACCGCCGCATTTTCTTCTACAGTGACATGCTTTTGATTGGTAAAACAATGGAGAGGTACAGCCTAAAGACATATTCTGATGACGAGCCCAGGCGCATTTTCTAAATTAACGCAGTTTAATTGATATACGACAATGCAGTTAATCATTGAGATGCAGTGTTACATTTGTTGCTTTTAGTCAGGGTGACTATAAATCTTGAAGCATCTCCGGCTAAAGACTGCAAGCCGAGGTGTAGGACATGCAACGTTGCATGACGCAAGGTTTGCAACGTCTCCACGATTTTGTTGTTTTTAGTAGGCAAAAGAAATACTAGCCTACCCCCTGGCACTAGCATGCTAGCAGCAATAGAAAGCAGATTTTCTATAAGACTATCTACAATACCATCATCTGCAGTATCATGTAAGAGTCTGCGATTCTTCGCACTAGCTCGTATACCTATTGAACATATGTTTTTTGAATCTATGATCTTACCGTAGGGTGGATCTGCGATAATTGCATCTACCCACTCTCTTTTTCCGCTGTCGGATTGTAGCATACCTCTCCAAACGGTACTTCTGTTATCGAAGCGTAAAATGTCAGGGTGGCACAGATTGTAGAAGGTGAAATTAGTATATGCATTCTTTTGAAGCTCTGATGGTGGTAAATTACGATTGTGATGGGCCATTGACCATCCCTTCAGTATTCTCATATCGATATCACTGCCGAAGCATATAGCTCTATGCAGATTTTTGGATGTTCTATTCCCAACTTACCCAAGGTGTGTCGCTGCGATTAGAGATCCTGCTGACCCAACGAATGGATCCAAAACTACTGAACCTTTCTTCACTAATGCCTACAGACCGATGAACTCAGCTAGAAACTTACAAGATATAATCGGCATCTACCACTGGCCGTTGACAACGCAACGGCACAGTGCTCCCATGAATATTGATATAAATATGACTATTTAGCCTACCAAGTTTGCCATAATGAAAGCTAGCATATTATCCAATGTAGTGGGAGCCAAAATTGGCCTTCGAGTTAGGGAGTATTTATCCCACCAATACCCAATATCGCAACGGTCTCGAATGTAATGCCCAAAGAATATTTTTTCCATATGTTTTGAACTATCACCTTCATATTGCTATAAAGGAATATTATTAGTGATAGACAAGTGCAACACAACTATCAGGTATTACATGGGTAATAACACTGGCCACAGTGGCTTTACATCGCAGAAAAGCATGCTATAACTAACCTCTATTATTGCAATTTTAGTTTCTGGATTTTTAATATCAACTTTACCCGCCATGTCGAACAGTTCTGACATTTCTTCTAGTATGGCAACTTGTCTACCTTGGTCATTTTTACCGTTGAAGCAGTTAAACTTAGCACACCAACGTTTATTTACAAGCGTTTCATCAATCCTTTTTTCATGATTGCATTTAATATCTTGCATTATTTCATCATAGCTTTGTCCTTCTACCCATACCTAAGAATATTAGTACGGTTGAAGGGCAACATACATCAATCACTCCTTTGAGTAAAATGGATCTATCGAAAATTGCAATAGCTGTATCTATAGAAGGCACATTTGCATAATAGAAAACATTTTGCTTATTTTTTGCAATTTTTGTCTCTTCTGTTGTGTTTCCTGAGAGCAAAGCTTTGTAGTAATCGTCGAATGAACGATAGCATCCATTTTCATCAAAAGGGTTATTAGAGAAGTGCGATACGTCTTTATACTCACTTAGCTTGAACTCCTCCGAATTGAGCCCAAAGAGTGTAGCGAGTGATTCTAGCTCCGGTTGAATCAATTCATTATAGTCTGGATTAAGAGTCATCCAGAAAAGCAGCCTGACCATTTCTACATTTTCTCTTAGTACTTAAAAATACACACTACAATTACAAATAAACTACATTATTATGTGTGGACAAGTTCTCCAATATATCGTACACACCAAGGTTTGTATACGAATGTGTTTGCAGGTGTCATTAAATAAACACTATAGCAATTGCTATTTTTATATAAACACAGCATTTTAAGATGGAACCTGTCTATTGAAAGCATCCATAGCACCAAGGATGACAAAGGCAGCATCATCCCGTAAGGATTCTAAGAAGAAAGTTCTGAATCAACCAAATAAAAAGAATCCGGAGTACGCTACAGAAAAGCGCAAGTTAGATGACATATTTAAATCATTACGTCACAAGTCAACAGTTCGTTCTCAGGAAGCTGAAACAGTAAGTCCTGTGACAGCATCCACTGGCAAGGCATCATCATCGGTTTCACGCTTATCAAAGCCCAAGGAGACTTATAAGCGAGTCGTCACTTCGGCGAATAACAGGAAACACACGGAAGACAATCTTCCTGTTTATACCATTGAGGAGCTTAACATCGGTACGTTTTGATCACACTACATAAATATGTGCAATCATATAATGAATATGTAACCTATATACAGGTAAAGGAGGCAACACTTCACTATGCCCGTTTGACTGTGACTGTTGCTATTGATGTCGACTGAAACTTTCTGTATTTGAACTCTATGTTCACATATAGATGGGACATTCGTAAGGTTTTAACGATATGTAATAGTGCAACGCCAATGAACATGTTCATTAAGACGTATTAAATAAACATGTGTTAGTTTTATTAGGCTTTATGATGCCTTAAGGTGTACACACCCGCTTTCTGAAGCGCGTCACGTATAAGCAATATTAAACGACCATTTACTTTCGACTCACATGAAGAATACTATACAATGCAGCAAAGAGCCATTAAACAACTGGAAGATTGCAGTTGGCGTTTATTACTGAAAGTAAGTGTGTTACGTAATTATCTTAACGTACTCTAGGGGCTACCTTTTGACGTAACTCAGCAGGATATTTTTACACTGTTTAAACATACAGATAGCATAACGTCGATTACAATACTAACCAGTACGTTCAACTTCTCTTGATTAAACAACTGATCCAGAAGGGAATACACCCACCGGTAGTGCAATTGTACGTTTCGCATCTGAAAATGATGTTACCCGCGCTTTGAAATCTTTAAAAGAACCATTTATTCGTAAAAGGTATGGTATATATATTCTGGAATCATTGCTAATTGTATTATTGCCACAGAATTACTAGCATTTATGTTACATGTAGCGTATATCTGTGTTATGAGCAATGCTATTTATTAAATGTAATTTTTACTCAATGCCTATGTGTAACATTTATATTCTTTCATCTTTATAATAGGAAAGTTGAAGCTACACTGGATATCACGGATTTCTCTCATCGTATTCAGACTGTTCACAAACCTATTGCCGTGGACAGATTTAGGCTCCCCCGACGATATTTCTGATCATATTGTGTATATATTACTATAGCTATTGGAAGATTCAAATGACCTATTGTTATCTATCAGAATCTTGGTCACCATGTCCCGCATAGCTGCATTGAATATTATCGGAAATCATGGAAAAAACAGATTTCCTATCTGTTTAAGCATTCGTAATGGTTTTGGGTATCGGAGTAACAATCGACAAACGTCGATTTGGTGCAAGAAAGGTTACGAGTCACAGACAAATTACTTTACCACCTCATGTAACAGAACCTTCGGTTTAGGAATTCAGTACGGCAAAGTCAACGAAAGCATAAAGCGGTGCTTCACGACATTTGCTGGCAGTTCTTTGAAATCGGGAATGATCTTCTTGCATGATGGTATTTTTCACAGATTCATTATACTATCCTAGAACAGATAAATATTGTGAAGTAACTTCAAACCGTCAAGTAAAACAAGGGCGTGGATCAGCTTCGTTACAGGTGGAATATGTGGAATTACCCAGTAGGAAGCCTATGACAATAAATCTTCCAATTGGCGCAAAAGTGGACAAGATCGACTTAGAAAAGCAAGGTGCCCTGGTACAATATTTTGATGAAGATGCACGTGAGTTAGTGGTGTCCGATGAGAGTTTCGAAGAGAAACGGATATCTGCGTCAACGATAGGCGACGGTGTTAAATTGTTGGAGGCGGGGGATGAGCTTCAGCTGTTTTATCACGATGATACCATAGTCAAGGTATCCTTACCAAACACTATAACATCTCGTCTGAAGTAAGTGTTGTGACACCAAAACGTTCATTCTCATCCCAGGAAAAAATAAGTCAGAAACCTGATGTTTATAGTATCATATAGCAATCTCACAATTTGGCATGCGCCAAGTATACAATGGTCATAACATTTATCCAGATATAGAGAGGAGTTCACCAAGTGCTATATCTACCAATACGACTAAACGATGACCTTGGATAATCGATTCATTGATGTATTTATTTTGGGCTTTCGTTACACATACACCTAATACTCATTAGTTTGTTTGTTCATAGTGCATTATCAACCTTTTCGAATTATTGTGGAATAAAAATGAGATAACCATTGCACAGCAGATTTGTCATCTCTGTCACCGTTGGGGTGTGATGTTCTATAGAACTTAATTGCTTTGTAAACCATAAATGTGTGGATAGTTAAGATAATAAACAAGTTATATGATGCACATTCAGGCGATTACAAACAAGTATTTAGTTTATATTTTCGTTTTAATGCACCGCATTGATGTGTAAGAGATTGACCGTTATTGGAGCCTGCTGACTGTAACAGTAGGCGTTCCTTTGAACTCCAAAGATCGCATTTTAATGGCGCATAGATATATATGCCTTTTCCAGGAAGCCATCTGGATTTTCCATTCTATCAAGAAGTTTTGAAAAGTAGACATGAATAACTATTTTGAAAATTTTTTCCGGAACAAGGGAACTACACCAGATTTGGATGCTAGTACGGATGAAAGTACAGGACATTCATTTTACCAGTTCAAGCTTGTTATCCTGGGTGACACCTCTGTTGGTAAGAGCAGTTTGGTTGGGCGATTTGTGAAGAATACCTTTTTAGAGTTCCAGGAATCAACTATTGGTGCTGCATTTATGACGCAAAGCGTTAGTCTAGATGATTGCACGGTGAAGTTTGAGATATGGGACACAGCTGGGTATGTTTATATTTTACGTTTATAAATTCGATGCAGTCAAGAGCGTTATCGGACATTGGCTCCTATGTACTACCGTGGTTCTTCTGCTGCAGTAATCGTGTATGACATAACTATGCGGGAATCTTTCCAGCAGGCTAAAGGATGGATTCAGGAGTTACAGGCACATGTTGGCCCTAATGTTGTATTAGCCCTAGCTGGCAACAAGGTTGATCTTGACTCCTCTCGTGAAGTATCACGTGAGGTGGCTGAAGAGTTTGCCGGGGCCAATAACTGTATTTTCATGGAAACTTCAGCAAAAAACGGTGACATGGTACAGGAATTATTCACGGAGATAGCAAAGGCCATACCTAAAGGCAGGCGTATAAAAGAGTTACACGAAGGCTTCAAGATTGACAATCAATCACATTTACCAAAGATTAACTGCTGCTCTAAGTGAATACTACATTTTATTATCATTCTGTTGTTGCAGACAACGGGATACACATCGCTGCATATTACATCCTGGGTATATCACCACTGTAGCGTATCCATCATTTCCTTGTTTGCAGCTCATGTTTGTTGTTTAAAGATAAATTAATACCACCTCGTTGAAAAAGGTGGCATCGCGACGGTTATCTAATGGCCCAAAAGGGATTATATCCTATAATGCTTAAAATATTCCTCTTCAATATCATGCAACTGTGGCGCGCATATGACCATGGAATGTAGTGGTTCACCGAAATCTATGTCCTTAAGTTCTTTCAGGGTGCCTGTATAAGTGTGGGATAATCTCGCCTTGTCATACCTGCTGCTATTTTCGCTGTTTTAGACCCTAGTCTTGCCACTCCTATTGCGCGTGTATTAGAAGGTAGCCGATGCTTCGTATGATCGATTCGAAAGATCTGGTCGATAGCAATATTCACCGACATATATCTGATGATGCATTTTTAATGGTCGCACGTCTTCTTACCTAGGGGGTTCGAATATCATGCGGTTATTCATAAGGTTTTCTATAGATCTCTCTCTCACTTTAATATCTGGGAAGCGTATAGGGCCAAATTTCCAACATTACCTAAGAGACATAGGGTGTGAAGATTTGCCTCCATATTCTTCACTATTTTATCGTAGAAGCTATCTGGTGACCAGTTGGTTTCAAAAAATGGTATGGACACGATTTCACCGAAACGGTATAACTGCATTCCTGTTCTTCCGATTGCATTGATAATGCTTGCATTATGTATTACTTCGACATCTACTCCTGCATTTTCTGCACGGAGGCACAAATCACAGTGTGTTGTTGCACTGAAGAGCAAGTGAATTATTGTATTATTCATCGCATTTGCCAATTGTTATTCTCTAAATGCAACGGAACATTGCCACGTCAAATGTAAATAGGTTACCAAAAATGACTAAAATTTTTTACAAATGCACAGTTAGAGTGAGATTCTATATAATCGCAAACTTATATGAAGCCATACCTAAGTGGATCCCCCGCAACTAGAAGAACGACATTCTTCGCACGTGCTTCTTCCAGTATCTTGTCCGCAGATTCTTCTACACTTATACGGTCAGCCTGTTCAATAGATTTTCCTATGAAAGATTCCTGTTGTTATTATCTTTATGTATTCACTAGAACGTACCAGATCATGTAAATTGCTGTCTATAAGTGCAGATGTGTAGATCTCTAGCAGGACGGCATCTGCATTTTGAATTGCTTTTAATCCTCTAAGTGTAATATCTTCGACCGCTCCTAGTCCTAAACCAACTAGAGTAAGAGTCATTATTCAAGAATACATCTCAATTTTACATTTCTCCTACGACGCGTAAATGTGTATTGTGATGTTTCTGCCACACGACGTTGCCCCTATCGTATCACAAGTGTCACTGTTAAATTTATTTCTCTTATCATCTTGATAAAGGTTTTAACAGCGTAGTCTACATGATTTTCCTTCGTGTGCTTTCGTTATTATTCTTTGCCACGATGAGCGGGCTTCATGGTTATGAAACCCAGACCCTTGTCGAGGAGTTACGCCGTCGTTATGATTGTCTGAGTAAACCACAGGGCAATTTCATATTTATGGGTGCCCCTGGGTCCGGGAAGGTCGGTATTTCTACGTGTATTGTGTTTTTTCTATGCTCTAGCGTATGGTCATCGTTATGTGGGTCATGTTGCCAAATGCTCTTTTTATATAAATATGCCCAACGTTCGATTAATCTTGTTATAGGGTACTCAATCGCTATTGTTGCGTGACTCTCACTGCTACTGTCACTTGTCAACCGGTGACATTTTGCGTTCTGCCATTAGGAGCGGGGACCCTATTGGTATGGAGGCTAAGACCTATATGGACCAGGGCAAGCTGGTTCCCGACGATGTTGTCGTTAAGCTAATTGAGGGTAACATAAACTCTCCTCGTTGCAGTCGTGGTTTTATTCTTGATGGTTTCCCACGTACTGAGACTCAGGCTGATCGTCTGAAGACGTTGTTATCTAACTTGGGAAAGAGATTGAATGCTGTCTTCTTGTTTGAATGCCCTGATGATGAAATTCAGAGACGCATTACTGGCAGGCTGGTCCATGAGCCATCTGGTCGTGTATATCACATGACAAGCAAGCCACCAAAGGTCCCCATGCGTGATGACATTACCAACGAGCCTCTTACTCAGCGTAAGGACGACACTTTGGAGGTTATACGCACTCGTCTTGATGCCTACCACAAGCAGACGGCTCCTCTTATTAAGTACTACGAGAATATGCATCTATTGCACCGCATTGATGCTAACAGGCCTGAGATGAAGGTTAATGAGGTACGTTTAGCTTTTTGCGCAACACAATTCCTATGATTACTACTGTATAACATGTGGTATATGGGCGATTAATATACATACAGGAAATTAACAAGATTGTCGAACGTGTCTGCACCAATTAACTTGGCGATATGATTAACACTACTATTTTTCGTTTATGAGCAACATATTTGCTGATTACCTACACATTAACACTTGTTAATATTTTGGGGTCCATCTTCGTATAATAATTCTTATTTTGTATCTACCCAGTTGTGTAGCAATTTTGCTCGTTTCTCTTCTATGGATTCCGTATCTACATCGTAAGCAAGTTTAGTGGTACCTAATGATGGCGGTGGTATGAATAATGGCGGAACTCCTGTTGCTTTGTAGCACTGTGTTTGCATAGCTGGTCTCTTAACAATTCGCGATTCCTCTGGTCGATGTGTCACATCCGCTTTGACATCACTTTCTCTATTAACGCTCGCATGAGATGTTTTTGGAATTGCGTCACTAAAGCCTCTAATCTCAGGCTTCTTATTACTCGTTGGTTGTGGATTGTCAAAGCTAGCTCTCTTTTGCTTTTCTAGCGGGGCGCTAAAACCACTATTTTTGGCTGTGGTACTTGCATCGCTGAATCCAGTTGTACTCCCTACAGGTTTAGCGTCGCTAAAACCAGTGGTCTTTGGAAATGTATTAGCGTCACTGAATCCACCCTGTTTCTGGAACCCTGTTGGTCCACTGAATCCTGTGCGAGTTGTAGGATTTACTGTAGCTGCCACTGGTCCATTGCTAAATCCCTTAGGTGCTGATGTGAATCCTTGCCTTCCAGTTAAATTGCCATCACTCGATATCCCTGTTGGACGGGGTACTGCTTGAACGTGGTTGAAGGTGTGCCCATGAGGAGCTTCTATTGGTGTTCCGCTGGGACCTAATATCAGAGGTCCAGAACCACTGAAACCCAATCCAACGTTTTTTGCAGGTTCTACCTGTGGCTGGACTACGTTTTCTGGTGCAGCTGTGAACATCCTTCCTCGCATGTTTGTTCCAGGTAGGCCAGCAGGTGGATTGCCATAAGTTGGTAAATTGCTATTCGGGTACATGCCCGGTTGAGGTTGCCCTGTTAGGATATCCGGAGGATATGTTGGTACCTGACCAAGGTGTATTTGGGGAATATTCCGCCTTATTATAGGTTGTTTTTCTTGTGGAGCGGTAAAGCCTGGGAAGTATATATTTCCAATTGACAGTTGTGCTAAGAACTGTTCTGGTGTGGGTGCCATTGCGACAATAGACCAGCTAATGCGTTGTTGCTTGCGCGTGTCTATATCTCCCATTTTCTTTTGGTGTTTCAAGTGATGCTCTTCAATAGCTTCGATTGGCACACCTTGCATTCCCTGGACCACTGAGTTGATATTATCTCGGCCTTCAAGGGCGCAAGGCACTTTCCTCTGTATTAGCTTGTGCACCTGAAGATACATAAGCTTAAGAGTCGGGGTACAAGAAACATGACAGTACGGTATCTACATCACGAACAACAGGCGTTTAACCGAAGCATCAAATACATTTCTACCATTTATGTAATGCAACGCTTTCATGTAGAGACAAGTATAACCTGAATCTATGGTATTGAAACAACAACCATGGATGACAACGTAAAAAAGTTTAACATATATGTAGCCAGATAGACTCTTCTTACCTGTTGCATATGGACTGCTAATCCGTTTGCTGTTTCCAACTTGCGATTACATTCTCCGCATTTGAAATGTTTTGCCTTTTGGTGCATAATCAAGACCTTTTCTTCATCGAACTCGCGGTTACAGAAGTAACAAAAAGGCTTGAGTTGCAAGCGCTTTGTACTTTTCCTTCCCATTTCCTTCAATTTAAAATACAAAAATTTGCGATTTTATAAATATATATTGTCTTGTGCAAGTTTGAGAGCATTGCGCGTCCACCCCAATCCATTAAGTTGTGTAGAGTGATTCTAGTAATACTGTCTTCCTTCCTATCATTTTAGTGACATATCATTCATTGCCATTGATATTAGTTTTTGCAAATATGTAGAAATATGCAACACGGCTATATTATTGCCTGTGTAGTGTGTTTGACTCATTGTCACAGTTCGGGATAGAGTATTACAAAATGGCACCGGTTTTCATTAAAAATGATAATGTAGTGTCCCATATGTAGCATTTGGTTTACTCCAGGTTTGCCTATAATGATTATGATCATTTAAGTTTTGATCTACGATGTCTATTATTCTTCCATTTCGGATAAGACCTATGTCTTCTCCTTTTCATGTACTTCGGTTAATGAATCAAAGTGGTCTATATCGTAGCAATAGACAGTTATTAGTTTCTGATGCTATTTACGATACCAGAAAGTATGGATCTTTGGCAATACGTAGGACCAATACAACAATGGTCCAACCCACAAGTGATGCTAATGTAGCTTCTGGTACCATACAACGATACCCAGAGGATGGATTACCAACTAAATGGATCTATAGGTACGTGCGCGACGATATAACAACATGTCATAACAGGGATTTTGATATTTCTGTGGCAGCAATGTTACGCTGCATTGCCAAGCGTTCACATATCGCAGATAGACCAGTTCATCTATCAATACTTTCATATCCTTCCATAGCATTAATAACATTGCTATCTAATTGTTTACGTCACGATGGTGTAAAAGTGACCACACTTCCTGTTGATTATTACCTATTGAGGCATAGGTTGGATTCATGTCTACCTACTACTTTCAAGAAACATATCGTGGATAACTGGCGATCTATTTTGGTCGAGGCGCACAGTGACGCGTTAGTGACAACGGATGAGTATTATTCTATAGTCTCACCGTTGGGCCGTGAATTGGGTATACCTGTCTATTTGTTGACGGATCGTCCTGGTCTGTTATCAGAGGAAGAGTACATCTCAGCAAAGCGTGCTGGACATGGATACTTTGATTACATCAATTGTGCAAAGGGAACCCTACGTGATATAGAGTGGTTCTCTCTTCATTCATCTACGGATGGCCCCTCGAGATCTATGCTTCATGTATTATCGGAGATCGGTTCTTGTAACAGCAAGGTGGCAGTACATAACGTTCATTCGCTTAATGCCGAACTAAATCGTATTCGTGGTATTTTGGAACTGAGGAGCGATGACTGTATATTGAATTGTTTGCCTCCTCATGGATTAAGTTTTATGGTCCACAGCGTTGCAAATGCATTTGATATTGGTGCTGATGTTCACCTTCCACTTAAGTTCGTTCCATTTTCACAATATTTGCTTCTAAAACCACAATTCCCCTTGACTATTCATCGTAATATAAGCGATACAGTGAAGCTATCATTAGGTCAGTCAGCCTTTGAATACGTTCGGCAGCGTCGTTTGGCGCCTACGGTTCTCATGTGCGATGGAGAAATGTTTAGGTAGGTGAATGGCATATTTCTTCACATTCAAAACAGGCTACTTGTTCGATTCATCTGCTGTGAAGAGTTATCGACTACTGAGCGTAGTGCTTATAGCAAGTACTGGTCGAATTTATCCCGAGTGTACATTTTCGATGATGGTTGTGAACTCATTAACAAGCCTTTACACGATTTGGCAAAGTCATTTAGCTCAGCTCTCGGGATTAAACCTGACTTAATCCAGTTATATACCCAGGCTGAGGTGGGAGTCATAGCTACTGTTAACCTGAGTGACAGTAATTCTGTCCCAAAGGCACTTCCAGGTACGTTTATCTCTATGTTGCGATTAAATTATTGACGTTATTCAACAGTTTCCAGGTTGTAAATTAATTGACGGCGATACATCTTTAACCGTAGAGGCCTGCACGGATTCTGTATTCCAGGTAAGTGCTTGTTTTCAAGAACCATATACATTCCAGGGCTATTTAAATCGTATCAAAGCCACAGAATCCGTTTTCGACGGTAAGATTGTGCGTCTAGACTTTGCTAAGAAGCTTGGTGCAACCATATTGTTGAGACGACACACTGATTATGTCCGTTACTTCAAGCGTCGGCGTGAACGCATGTCACGTTACCCTCAAGGTTACATAAAGCAGGTTCCTGTACGAACACAATTTTGGGGTAACTTCACTGGGCGCCGACGTCATCCTTCGGTGTTATAGTGTGACCAACAACTGCTCTAATGCTTTTACGATAACTTGCCTTTTTTGCATTGAGGCTGTATCCACACACGTTTCGTGCATTGACTGAAGTATTACTTTACATTCATTATCTACTTCAATTACCAAGGGGTAGTTTGCATCCGTGGTTTGGATTTTGCTATTTGTAAATCCGGCATTAACCAGCTGTTTGACCAATTGCTGTGCTTTGAACGTTCCAAATGTGAATTTTGAATCTTCATTTTCCGGGACCCCCGGATTAATTTGCATATTATCGGAGCCGTTTACTTTGATATTCACGTTACTTGCTTTGAGTGTTGTAGTCACCGTTTGTACATTTTCTGAGGCCTTTTGTATATCACTCGCCTTTACTTTAGTGCACATTAGAGAGTGTTCCTTTTGGAGTGGTATTTTGACATGATTACCCACAAGTACTTTCAATGAGGGGTGTATTTTAGACTTTATATATTCCGATACAACTATGAACCGTTTATCACAAATCATGCCTATCATGGTTTCAAGGCCCATTCGGAAGTCGACTGGCATAGTGTTTATATTATGGTCAATTCCATATTTTGCAGCTGCACTCATTAGTGCTTCTCTGTATGTATCTGATGTCGTTACTATATGTGCTCCTGCATACATTCTCCCAAGGAGGTAAGGTTCCATAAATGCGTCATATTTGGTTATTATTAGTGATGGGTACCTGTATACATCCTTTATATCGTTTATATTGTTACAAACAAAGAGTTTATTTTCTTCTCTCATGGTCGTTATTATAGGGAACGGTGACATTGGTGTTTCATGGTGCATGGTAAGTTCCGCTCTTGTTTTCTGTACCCATTCCGCGCACTTGTCAGTGAAGTTCAAGGTATCAACCATTCCCGTTCCTATGACATATATGCATACTTGTTGTTTGACGTTGTTATGGACATGGTTGTGCAAGTGTTCTATTAAGTCAATTAGCGTTTCGGTATATGGGTCTATGACTATTACACTTCCTTCCAGGTTTTGTATTCCCTCTAGTGCATTGTCACATAATGCGTCCAATTGGTATCCTATCATAGTATTTTGGTGCATTTTCAATTCCTTTTTGATTTTAAGTTCAATTTTGGGAGTCACACCTGTCTTTGCTACTGCATTGTCTAGCAATATAACAACGTCTAGGATGTGTATAAATGACATATCCACTGGTGTACAGAATCTACCACTGTTTTCATATCCCGTTTCTCCTATAATGCCTATAGTCACATCACTATCTGGATGCGTTATTGTCCAATTCGATGAGCCTAATCCAAATCCGCTGCTGTATGCACAGAGCTTGATACTTGTTACGTGGGAGAACCTGTTATGCTTTGGTGTCTTTACTTCTGGATGGCGGTGTATATTTTCGGCGTTCATGTCTACTTCCAGGTTAACAATTTCATTATATGAAATCGCATGCAATCTTTTTGTATTTGGTAGATTTGGATCTGCCAGTATGGGAGTAGCGTTTTTCTTTCTTCCATATATGCTAGGTTTAAATGCATCGTCACTTCGTTTATTATATTTATCATTGGCTTGATGGTATTTACTCTGGCTACTTGAAGGATTTCCTCCTGTAGTCTCACTTTGTGATTGTTCAACATCATTATCACTTTCTATGGTTTCCAATGTATCATCTGAGCTTGCTGCATCTGAAGTAACATCTTTCCATGCCACATGTACGTTATCTTCATTCCCCAAGTCTTGGATGACATTGCATTGTTCTGTAGTTTGGGGATCAGTATGGATGCCATTTTGATGGGTTGCTGTTTTCCTTACGTTGACTTGATTTTTATTATCGAGTACTAGAATTGGGGGCTCATTATATCGTTTGGGTATTGCTAGCCTGGCGATTGTATATACCGGTCTTGTGCAAACTATATATGCTGTTTCTATATCAGATATTTTGCGCAAGGTTTCCAACCCATCTAATCCACGTGGCGTGGTTGCGATAATGATATGTATGCGTACACATAAGAGTTTATCGTATAATTCTTGGCTCCAATGATGCTCCCCTTCACAGAATGGGTTATCTTCTAGTTCTTTGTAGCACTTGTGTAGCAACTTCGTCGGCAGATTGCATAGTATATTAACTCCGCCTATTTCAATTAGTCTGCTGCTGCATTCCGTACAATCACATATTACATGTACTTCCATTTTCTGTGGGTTATACCGATTATATCATACGTTACGCTTGATTGTCATTATGCCTTCCATGTTTGCGGCGGTTACATAGATACTGATTCTATATACTAAAAAGCCATCTGTGTAAATAGTCTATACAATTTAGATATTATGCAGTTGTTTTTGTATTATATATTTATTTGTCTATAGTTGATTGATATGGGCTGCTTAATTGTGTAGGTAATGGACATGTAGTTCCTATACAGTTGACACTACTCATTTATTTACTTTTTATAAAAAAATTTATGTTTGTTATATTCTTTATAATTTTGGAGAGTTAGGGTCCTGTATTTGTTGACAATTGATGTATGATATGGATACACATTGTGTCTAGTTGAATTAGTTGCTTTCGGATTTGTGTCTTGCGTTGTTGAATGGTTCATCTATGTTGAAAATTGCTTTGGAATGTACCTTCACAGTTTGACTGTGATGTGTAATTGTTATTTTATCGTATAACTATACTACTTCTGGATTGTGTATATACTTTTGGTTATCACCGTCTATTTCCTCTTATTTCTATCGCATTTCTATAGTCTTCACTATGTATGAAGACGGGGATAAGGACTCTAATTTGGATTTTTTGAATTTCATTCCTCAGGGTGATACTGCTGAGGAGAATGATGATGTCGGCTCTGCTATTCCATCAGCTGGAGCTACACAGGTTTACTACGATAAAGTTGACACATCATACTCTGAAGCCATACAGACGTACGATGAGGGTGAGATAGCTTTGATGGATGCATCGCTTTGTGTTTCTCGTGGTCAAGGCGTTGACGACTATACACATTACTCTAAATACTTACGTCCGGGTATCCAGGGTACGTAGTTTGTATACATCTTGTTATATAATCCAGTTTCCTTTTGCGGCACTCCTGTTGTTCAGAACATTGTAGCTTCTGTACATCTTGGCAATGAGATAGATTTGCGTGAGATAGCGATATCTACTAGGAATGCTGAGTACAATCCTCGCAAGTTCAACGCTTTAATTTTGCGTATGCAAAATCCTCGTTGCACTGGATTAGTATTTCGCACTGGTCGTTTGATTGTTACTGGTATGTTGCGCTCTGTATCGATATAACTGTTAGGTTGCAAAACTGTGGAATCCGCTCGTTTGGGTGCTAAGCGTATTGCTAAGATGGTCCGTCGTGAACTGGGTGGTGGTATACAGTTCAATGATTTTAAGATTGAGAACATAATTGCTACGTTCAACTGCAACGTTCCTATTCGTTTAGAGCGACTATATGAGGAACACAAGCTGTTTTGCAACTATGAGCCGGAGATCTTTGCGGGTTGGTTTTTTCATTAAAATTCATGTAATTTTGCACAGGTTTAGTCTATCGCATTGCGATTCCGTGCAAAAGTGAGGCTGTGTTATTGGTTTTCGTTTCAGGGAACGTTATAGTAACCGGCTGCCGGTCTCCTGAAGACATATATCTGATATACCGTCGTATGGCACCCATTTTATGCGAATTTAAGCATTAGGTGTAAAACTGACCTATAAACACACATTTTTATCAATTTATTTAAATAAAAATCTTATGAAGCAAGGGGGCAACGTCGTGTCTTGTGACAGCTGCACTCTGTTGCAATATTAAACACACCTTTTCTTGTAAACCAGCTGTGCCCTCAACAATGTATCTTCTACAACGGGAGTGCCCTTTGGAGGCATTTAGAACTGCGGAAGGCTGCATTAAATAGTATTTGTGGTCATTGTTTAATGCAGTGTGTCCCCATGATTTGCGGGTAAACAACACAATTTACCCATTAATTACATCCCCTTGGGGATGATATACCTATGTCAGTATAAATTAATCTCAACCATTTTCAAATTTCTAAACGATTGGCGTAGTACTTTTTGGGGACTGTGGGGGTTTTGTCTAGTACCAACGTTGCAAATTTATGCTCTTATTCGATAGGTTGCCGAAGATTTTGATATCTTTGGTTAAACCTTGAATTGTGTGTCATTTATTTATTTTTTGGTTAGCTGGTTAGTGTGGTTATTGTCATCAGCATTTGCTGATGTTGTTTGTCACTCATTGGAAGCCAGCGATTTTTGTCAACTGCAGGCTTGCACTGTTGTTTTGTACAACATTGTATGTCCATATTTTACTTCTAATCATCAAGGTTCTTGGTGTGTTATTTTTTGAGTTGTCTGTGTCGTCCTGGCGGTTTATCATTCCAATGTTTGTACATTGTCTTGCTGGATACTGACGTTATTCTTCAATTTTGGATCTTCATCTTGTTTACATTAAAGTTCATCACGTTATTTAAGTGTAGGTTTACTTGGATTCTTTACATATCTCTATTGTGTGCGCGTTCTTCTATGTTCTTTTGAGATATTCTTTCGGATTCGTCATTTCCAGTTTTTCTTATGTCCATAGACTTGTCCTAAAAATACACGAGTCTATTATTTGTCGTCTCTATTGTTATATTGCTTGTGGACGTGTTTAGGTGTTTTGTGCAACTCACCTTCGGATTGAACCACATTTTTTTTACATTTATCATGCTTTACGTGTTTTATCACTATGGATCGTTTTTCTAAGCGTCCCCCTAAAAAGGGTGGTTTTACAAAATCTTCGTCATCTTCTTCATCATCATCTTCTGTAAAGGGTAGTTCTCCAGTGGCTCACTCTGGTTCTGATTCTCTCGTCGGCAGAAAAATGCACGCCGCAGTAGACTCCGCTGAAAATAAGCGTGGTAATCGTGGTCGTACATACGGGAAGTCAGGTTACAATGATTACCGTGACAAGTTGGGAGGTTCTAGCAACGGCAAGTTGAATAAATCCGTTTCGGAAGACTATTCTCCAAAGTCTTCACATCCCCCGATGTATAATAAGCATCCTAACAACACAGGTGGTCGTATTTCAATGGATTCTACGGGTCATTCTCGTCCTGAAGCCGTGACATCATCTGAGTCTGGAGGTAATATACCTGGATCACATCCCAAGTCATCTTCTGATGTGGTAGATTCAAAGGTATCACCTTCTCGTGAAATGGGCGTTAAGGAATCAGTAGTTCCACCTCGTGACGTGGCTGTTAAAGACTCAGTAGTTCCTCCTCGTTCTTATGGCATGGTTGCTAAGGGTATTGCCCCTGGAAAAGACTCTCAACCACAAAACGCTCGTCAAGAACCTGCTGTGGTAGTAGATAATCCTGGGAAAGTTCCTTATGATGGAGTGGCTGAACCTGTTCCTCATTATGAACCTCGTCCTGCTAGATCCGGTCATGCACATCGTTCTGGAAAATCTGGCAAAGGTTACAATCACCATGGATATAAGAATCATCCAGTTCCTGAGGATCGTTTGAATGTAGTTGACAGGCCTGTTCAGATGCCTCGTAGGTTTGAGATGGGTCCTGATGTTCAGGGTGCATATGATCCATCATTTTACAACCATGATCGTGTACCTCGTACTGATGTGAAATTTGAGCGTCATTCAGGTGTATCATCTGTTGTTGATGGTCGTTACATTGGATATAGTTACCCTAAGCACCGTCATTCTCCTCGTTATAACCATGTTATGGGTGACACATCACCATTTTCTATACCTTCTAGTGTTGAGGGTGTAAATGGTCATTTCGAGAATGATGTTCGTGAGGAAGATTATAATCGTGGTCCTATGAATATGGGTGTTGCCATGCCTCCATATTCGGGTAATATGGCTGGTCCTGGTATTCCAATGCAAGGTGTGATGCCAGGCATGCCACCTGTATCTATGGGCCCATATGTTGGTCCTCGTTGGGGTCCTTCTCCTCCCGCTCCCCCGGCTCCTCCGTTTGTTGTACCTCCAACTTCGGTTTCACCGGTTGCGGCTGGCGGCATGTTCATTCCTCCTACTTCATCGGTTTCTCGTCCTCCGACATTTCCCGCTCGCAAGAGTTCGGCATTTCAGATTCGCAATCCGGAGACTGGAGAAGTTTTGAATACGGATGCCAAGGCTCCCACTATAGCTCGTCCGAAGATGCCAATTCCTGGACCTCGCAATATTCCACTTCCTCCTATGGTTGACGGTTCGGTGCTCCCTCCTCCACCACCTCCTCCAGTTCAGAGGGGCCCACTTCCTCCTATGGAGGAATCAGGTTCGGTGGGTCCGATGCCGGTACCTCTTATGGTTCCACCTATGGGCATGCCTCATCCCGTCCCTCTCCCTCTTGGACAGGTTGGTCCTGGTATGGGAGTACCTCCAAATGTTCAGGGTGTTGGTGCTATGTATCCTCAATCCTACGCTCAGGGTGGAGGTGCTCCTGGCTTCGCTCCAATGGCTCCCATGATGTACACACAAAGTCCACCATCTTCTGTTACACCCGATCGTTGTGAAGATGAGGATGGTGTTACTGAGCAACTACCTTCTATGGTTTCTGCACCACCTCAGGATGACAGTGTGAAGGCTTCTGCAATTCCTGTTAATGCTCCAATTGTTCCTCCTGAGCCTGAGGGTCGCACAGGTCGTCACCGTGTTCAGAACAAGGCTGTTGAGGTTAATGACCAGACTGTTGATCTTTCTGTTCGTCATCCCATGTGTGACACTGTTGCTCGTTCTGCAGTTCGTGGTCGTATTTCTAGTCGTCGTGTGGATAATACCGATTTCGGCATTCCTCCTAAGGCTGGTACTCCGGAACCTACTCCTGAAGTTCCTGATGACGACAGCAGCAAGCCTTTGGACACCGTGGATGTTGAACAAGTAGTAGACGAAGCTGTTGAGCCCAGTGAGGAATTGACTACTCCCGAGACTGAAGAGACCAATGACATTGATCTTGAACCAGGTGAATCCCGTGACGTTGTGCGTGCCCCTTTCGATGGCTACCGCCTTGCTACTGAGACCCTTGTAATTCTTCCAGATGAATCGGATGATGAATCTGAGGATTCCCCGGACAAGAAGTCTCCTCGTTCTCCGAGGGTGTTACCAGATCCGGGTATTTTAAGTCCAATGGACCTTCAGGGCATTTGCTATAGTGAGACGTTTAAAAACAAACCCATTCCATCTGATTTCATTCCTATATACCATAGGGATGTTGTACTGGGATATGCCTTTGTTTCTTCTTTACATTTGAGGAAGACCTTTTTAGGTTTCAAGCTTGTACCGGCTACTTGTAATCTAGAAACCAGCAGCTCTCGTGAATCTCGTTCTAAATCCTATGGTCACGGTTCGTATTCTCAACAATCTTCCTTTTCTGGTAGTTCATCTAGTGGTCAGCGCAATAAGTTATTTGAGCGCTCCAAGTCTGACCAAAAGTGGCGTCGTGAGGCCAAGCCTGAGCAGCCTCGCGTTTCACCCTTTAAGCGCGGCGAAATCAGTCGTGAGGAGCAGTTTAAGCGCACTGTTCGTGGTTTGTTGAACAAGTTAACTGTTGAGAAGTTCCTGACTGTTGCTGAGAATTTGGCTGTTTTATATGAAAAGCTGACTCACGAGGAAGACGTTGATGCTATGGCTGACCTTATTATTGACAAGAGTGTTTCTGAGTTAGATTACAGTGACGTTTATGCTGATCTTGCTTACTTGATTAGCTGTCGTTTCAATGACAACTTTGACGTTGGCAGCAAGAACACTTTATTCTACCGTGTATTGCTGAACAAGTTGCAGGATTCTTTTGATGCTCTTAGCAATGTTACCATGACTGCTAGCCTACTTGCTTCTGATAATGGCGCCAGTGTCGACAAGCCTGACAAGGCGTTGGAAGGAGAGGTTGACACCGAGAAGGACACTGAAAAGGACGCTGAAAAGGACGCTGAAAAAGACACTGAAAAGGACACTGAGAAGGACGCCGAGAAGGACGCCGAGAAGGACGCCGAGAAGGATGCTGAAAAGGACACCGAGACTCCTTCCGTCAACATCCCTCGCAACCGTACTAAGAAGTGGGTACTGGGTAACATTCGTTTTATGGGCGAGTTATTCCTTCGTAAGGTTATATCTGTTGGGATCTTGAAGCGCATTGTTTGCACCTTGTTACAGATGGACTCCGATGGATCTCATATTCCTTGTGAGTATTTGGTGGAGAGTTTCTTGGAGTTGATTACTACTATTGGTTACACTCTTGAGCAGATGCCTCATGGTCCTGACATGTTGAATGACTATATGGGCCACTTGACCAACTTAAAGAAGAATGGCAACTACAGTTTGCGTATAGTTTATAAGATCCAGGACCTGATAGACCTTCGTGCTAAGAATTGGGTAAAGAAAGTATTTAAGGAGCGTGCTACTTCCGTTGCTGACATTCACCTTGAGGCCAAGCAAGAGGAGTTGAAGGGCGGTTCTATTCACTTGAACCAGGAGGGCAAATTCACTACTGCTGGTCGTCAGGCTCGTCGTCACTACAGCGACTATTTGATGAACCAGCGTCAGTTAGCTCTTTCTAAAATGGTTAATGGTGTGTATGTTGCACAGGACAAGTCTCCTGATGAGCCTGTTCCCGAGCCATCTACGGCTCCTGAAACCTCGGTTTCATGTGACCCCGTGTCTCCGGTTCTCGAGAGTTCTTCTAGTTCCGAGTTCCCTAAATCCGCTCTTAAATCAGACCCTAATAAGAAGCATCCCGGTGGTGTTCGTTTTGCTGATAAAGAGCCTAGATCCCCTGCTGACGATGTGATGGATGTATTTAAGCATGATCCTCCTCATGATCGTTTTACGGTTGAGTGGAACCAGTTGGAGATGTCTCATTCTGACTGTCTTGAGGCTCTTAGTAAGATGATTGATAAGTGTCTCAATGCGGTGAGTGTGTCAAAGGCTGAGATTCGTGGTGACTTGATTGCGTATACTATTGGCCGCTTATTACCTAGCTCTCGATGTAAGATCGAAGCGTTTAGTATCTTCGAGACTACTTGTTTAGTTCGTCTTCAGGATGAGGTTCTTGACAACCCTGGTGCAGTTTCGTTGTTTGCTCGGATATTGTATAAGGTTCTGGATTACTTTTATAAGCAGCCTGACATATCATTAGAGCGCATCAATTTACCTCCCGAGTTTGACTTAGCTCGTGACCTGGCTGTTCGTGTATTGGATAGCATGAAGGACAGTGAAGACAGTTTGCATTACGCTCGTGGTCTGTTAGTTTCAAGCTTTGCTTGTTTTGAGGACCATGACCTATCCTTTTTGGACGCTTAGTCTTGTTGTATACACTATTGAAAGTGTATTTATTTTTGACACCGATTAATATCTATTTTTTTAGTCTGGTATATTAACTACTGTTTATCAGCATTACGTGACGTTAGTGTTTCCAGGCCATAGTTTTTGTTGACAAGATTATATTCCCGTTCAATTCGTTTTTCCATGTTTAATATATGTTCCTGTGTTGGGTATCTCCTGGTAATGAGCACTGCTGCTAACCATGCTGCTCTTGCCATTTGTGCTACGTTGGTTGGATCTGGCTTGGCTCCATGTCCGTGCATTTCCACGCAGGACGCTGCTATGCGCTGTGTAAAGTGTGATTGCTACGTTTAGTACTTACTGCGTTGAACCTGATGAGTGCTGGGTGTATGCCTTGCAATTTCATTTCATCCAGTAGATCTTGGTACGGTCCATGTTGTCCTTTGAACATGATATATCCGTGTATCAGTAGTGTATATGTTATACCGTCCATATTTATATTACTAGCTCTGATCTGCTTTTCTAGATTATAAAATTGCGGTGCATCTTTTTTTTTCATGGTTAACCATAAACTCTTGTGCATTTTATTTTTAAGATTAACTTTAGCCTCTTCTAGTTTTTCAGGATCACTTGGGTGCGTATGAGATGTTTTCGGGTCATGCGATGCCTTATGTATTCCCAATTCTTTGCGTATTGGTTTAAGTGCGATGTTAATATTTCTATTATCGTCTGCGATAATGTTTTTGGGTAGTCTGACGGTAAGTCCCGATGGCTTGATTACTGCTGCTATAGGTCTACTATAGCGTATCATGGTGATATATACGCTGGATTGAATATTTCGTAAACAGGATCTATCCTTACCAGCTCTGTTGTTCATTTGTTTGTCTTTCAGTTCATTAAATTGGTTATCCAGCCAATCTCTTCGTCGGTTCTGTGTTTTATATACTATATTAACCATGCTTACAAATTGGGTCGCTAGTCTTGTTCGTCTTCCTTGCTGCAAACATATGTGGGAGCACAGTTACAAACACACTGCCTGCTGTCTTTGTAGTTCTGCATACAGATGGCTAAAACATTTTGTCTACCTACCTCCTATTTGATCCACTCTAGTATCTTGTTCCAATGCGAAGTTGATAAGTGTGTATGGCGGTCTATTTGACTCCAGTAGTGGCTGCACATGTTGATGTGTACGGTGCTGAAGGCATACCTCCAATCCTATAGCGCGTGCCTGCCCTAGTATGGCTGTTGCCCATAATATTTCTATCAGTAGCATTTTGTATATTTATACAGTGTGTATACCATTGGTGTAATTTTAAGTGCGATATTGTTGTTTGGACATGAGCACCACTCTTGTGTGTGATGTCGTTTCTTTAGGTAGTAATTGTGGCGATATGTATCAGGATTGTTGTATCAATACTTTCTGGAGCTTCTTCCTGATTTCGGGCTTCTATTGCGATACGGTGACGTTCTACTTCTAGAGTCTTCTCTATATCTCTTTGTTGATGTGCGTCCTCTTGAGTCATCTCTCCTAGTTCTTTCTTCTTTTTTTGATGTATGTCTATCATCTCTCCTTGTATATTTATCTGATCTACTTGATTCAAATTGTTTTGTACTTTCATATCTATCTGCTTTCCTATCGATTACATGTTTATCTACTTTCCTTTCCGTTTCTCTTTTATCTAGTTTCCTATCACTTTCATGTGTTTCTTCTTTCCTTGTGGAGGTGTATCTATCACGTTTTTCTTCTTTTCTAACCCTCTCTTCTTTATCATCCTTATTTATTTTATCTACCTGCTTTACTTCGTTTGATTTAGTCCCAGGCATATATTTTGTTTTATTTGTTGGTGATATTGTTGCCTGTGTCTTTTGTGTAATGGCCTCCATTTCTTTTTTAAGTGTTGCTAATTCAAGTTTTTGTTGTGCCAGGTTTTTGCTCATCACTTCTGCTTCAGCTTCCAGCTCTATGTTATACTGATGCAGTGCTTTTAGTTGTTTCTTGAGTACTTTGTTCGCTTCCCTTTCTTTGTACAGGTCCATTGTCAATGGTTGCACTTTATTTTCTAGTACAATTCTACCTAATTCTTCATTTTCTGTGATTAGTAGTTTACACCTTTCTAGTAGTGTAGTACCTATTGTGCTTTGTGGGTTATAATTTTGTGCGTCTAACGCTTCCTTTGCTGTTTTAAGTTCCACTTCTTTTTCTTTGAGTAGTTTCCTCAGGTGTAATATCTCACAGTTAATTACTGGATCAATCATTGCATTGATTGATGCATTCTTTTCGTATATTCCATCTAGGTTATGTACAGTTCGGAAATCCTTGACCAATGCCTTTGTCTTTTGTATTTCCTTTTGTTGCGCTGATATGATCGTCATGAAGTATGCCATTATATCGGCCGGATTGGTGAGCTTTTCAGCACCTGTGACTATAGCTGCCAACTGGTCGCCCATTTTATTTAATCACATAGATCCCAGTTTATGGTCTACAGCAAACGGATTCTGTAATAAACGAACACTTGTATTACGATCTTTATGTGCGATATTGGCTAATGAGTAGCTCTAGAGAATCTGTGTTTGTTCGGGCTTCCTTCAGGTTGAAGTAATTGTACACTTCAATCCTGGGACCAAGTTGTATACCTCTTTACCATGGATTCCTCAGTTAACCACATTAGATATACTTACCCAATATTCTATGGTATATCTAGTATGTCTATATTTTGTTCCTGGATGTGCACGTGTATCCCCCATGACTCCTTAGGGAATCTTGGTTTGTAGTGTCGCTGTTCATATAATTTTCTCTTTAGTGTGTTCATTTATTTAGTGTTATAACTATGGAGTCTGGGTGTCATTGTCCTTCGGCGTCATCTCGCGATTCTCATGTCGAGTCTGTGACATCTGACATTGAGCATTTGAATCGTTTTGCGAGCGCCTCTCTTGTTGGTGACCGCAATGCTATGATATCTAGTTTTAATGGGTTTTCATGGCGTGATCGCCGTGTTTTATCGCATATGGAGCGTTATTGTTCTGCAGATCCCTCTGAGCGTGAATTGATTGATGATGTGTATCGTGTGTTATGTCCATTATCTGATAAGGTACATGGGCCATCATTTAATGCTATGAGTTTGTGGTTAAAGGCTCGTTTGCATTTGCAGCATGAAAAATCTCCATTTTCTCCTATTAAACGCTAGTCTACTTTTTTTTGGTGGATCATTGGTTCTTAGCATTTCTCTAACACTGGGCATTATCCTGAAAACTTGGATACAAAAAAACTTGGATATAATAAACTTGTTATATTTCGTTAGTGTGTGTATATTGTTGATGGAATCTTTTGGTAAGTTTGGGGACTGGGCTCTCTTTTTAATGCTCGGGTAATTGCGGTAACTCCATTGGCTTCTGTTTTCTATTGGATGGCATCATTGTTAGAATCTATTGTTTGTTGTTATTGATTGGATCTAATAAGTTGTACACTCTAATACATGTAGCGGTCATAGGTATCACCCTTGGCTTGGTATACAATCTCTATAAAGGCGTATTGGATATTTTCTAGTGGAGATCATGTGATGTCGGCGATCGGGTATATTGGTACCTTGGTTTGATATTTTTTTCTTAGCGTGTTTGAGACATGCATCGTGGTTTTAATTTGTTTTCTGAAGGTGGCTATTTACGTGACTTTCGTGACGCTCGATTTAACCAGGACAGTTCATGTCTTGCTGTGACTTGTTCTTACGGTTTTCGTGTATACAATTGCAATCCATTTTCTCTTGCTACTGAACGCGACTTAACAGGTTATGGTTATGGCTCCGTGGGTTTGGTTGAGATGCTATATCGCTGCAACATTGTTGCTATAGTTGTTGAGGATCTACCTGATATATCGCCTGGTGATTCATTGAATGCTGATACCAGTCCATGTTTTGGTCGCAACCGTTTAATTCTTTGGGATGACAAGTCTGGTTCTGAGGTAGCTCGTTTGGGGTTTGAATCTCGTATTATCAATGTGAAGTTACTGCGTCACTTGCTGGTCATTGTTTTGAAGGACAAGGTCCATATATACCAGGTCAATACACTCCGTCTTTTGGACACCTTTTCCACGTTTTCTAATGCCAAGGGTATATGTTCAGTTTCTGGCAATGATACTTTAAGTGTTATTGCATTTCCGGGTATTTTACCCGGTAGTGTCGTCGTTCGTGTGTACAACTTGGATTTGATCAGTGATACCATGGTGAGTGAGGACAGTGTGTTCATTCGTGCTCACAAGTCGGAGATTACTACTGTCGGGCTGAGCTCTGACGGTCTTTTATTGGTTACATCTTCTACTGGTGGTCGTTTAATACGTTTATGGAGTTCATTTTCTGGTATGAAGCTTCAGGAGTTCCGCAAGGCAGGTGGCGGTGGTATATTGCGTATTTGTCACTTGAGTCCTGACTGTCGCTTTTTGTGTACTATCAGTATAACTAATGTCGTATCGGTATACCACATAAAGTTACGTGAGAACGGTAAGCGTTTTTGCGTTGACTGCTTTGGTGCCAATGGCGCTGATACTGACAAAAGTTCTAGTGGCTGTTTACCGTATATATTCTTTCGTCGTACTCGTCATTATTTAGAGGCCCCTACAGCTTACACCAGGTTTAGGTCGTCAGTGTCTGTTGTGACATCTACGTTTTTGCCTAATACCAATAACCTTTTACTTGTTCTTGCTAATGGTCGTGTTCATCGCTTGAGTGTCTCTGGATACTTCAAATTTCTTGCGAACCATTGCCTTTAGTACTTGGGTTAATATAAATAGCTATATGTTACGAATCTAAACATTAATTAGGGTTATTTGCCCTTGTGTTGAATGTTTTCCTACGTGGTTTATATTTCTTTGTATCGTCTTGTAGGTTTTCTTGTTTTAGTTCCATAATGTCGGCATCAACTTTTAATGCGTTCATTCTTGTTGCCAGGTTGTTGATATTATCATCGGCATCAGATTTATCCGATATTGATGCGTTGGTAACACTTCTATTGAACTTTGCTTTTAAGCTTGTTGGTTTAGGGCTTTTATCAATTTGTGGTCTTTGTGTACGGCCTTGTTTATACTTTGTTGTGGCAAGTGGCTCACTTGGGATAAAAGGGATAGGTGTTACAGGCAGTTCATTGCTTTTTATATCTCTGTGATCCATGTCCTTGCTAGGGGTTATTGGCGTCCTTTTAGATTTTCGTTCAGTTACCTGTGATGTGTGTTTATCACTTGATTTTGGTGTTTTAGGTCGTATTGCGGGGCTGTGTACATGTTTATCGCTATTACCCTTTAACCGAGTTCCGATATCCTTTTGGGTAGGTTCAGTATCTAGTATACCTGGTGGTCGTTCAATTAGGTTATCCATATGTGCTGTATTGAAAAACCTGGTCGACGCTTTTGATGTGGGTTCTGCTGTGGGATCGTAGCGCATCGATGTGTCGTTTGGCATTTGGGTAGATGCTGATTGCATGCTGCTTGTTTTTCTTAGGTCCTTACGCCATTTGGATGTCGTTGTTTGCGCCTTGGGTGCCCCTTGTACTGGTGGCGGTGTTGTGGGTGGTGGAGGCGGCGTTTCACTGACACCTCTTCCGATAAAATTCCTGTATCCCATGGGATATGTGCCTTTCATCCCTGGTATGAGAAAGTTTTCTCCCATGAGTTCTGTATCTAGCAGCACATCTGTGGGTTGCCATTTTCCCTTTGCTGTATTGTCTGTTGTAAATGTATCTCTGGCTGTAGGATTATCCAGTGCCCCTGTTTGCAATCCTGGGAATGCACCATCGTCTACATTCCTGTTTGTATATTTGTTTTCTTAGGTACTGTTACACACCTGTCTATGTTTTTTGCAATATTTGGTCTATTATCAGACTTCCAGGCACTCCCTGGTGCTCTTGATTGATTCGTGATGCTGACGGCGATCCCATGTACGCTTATTGATATTCCTGGTTGCAGATTAATCGTTTAAGCTGTAGATTGTACCTGTCTTCTTTGACGATTTGTTGAGCAACCGTTCTCCCAGTGAGAGTGGTGCTTTGCTTTGGTTGATATCTTCCTCTTGTTTTTTATCCATATTCGTCATGTATGTTATATTAGGTATTAATTTATGTTCCTAAGGCCTGCGTTAGGTTACTTCCCTTGGGTGGTGGGTCCTGGAGATCGGGTGACACGACCGCTGTGTTGTGTCTGGCCATAGGGTGTCTAGCACAGTTGAATATATACAATTAAAAAATGTGTGTACATTATATATCATGCGATGTTATTTCTATCATCTGCGGCTACTAGTCTTCCGTAGAGTTTTTGCAACTGTGCGTTGAACTCGCGTTCCCTTTGTATTTGTGCCAGTAGGAATGTTATACGTCCTTCTGCTGACGCCGCCTCTTTATTTTTCATTGCTGTATGTGCTGCTAGTTCGTTTTCTAGGTTTACATTCTTGTCATGTAATTCCGCTGCGTGTTGTGATAGCTTTGTCCTGTGCTTACCTATACTTTTGAGTAGTGCCTCTTGTCTTTTGATATATCCTCCTGTTGCGATATTACACTTGTTTTCAAGTGTTTGGTTCTGTTTAGTTAACAAATTCAATTCATTTGCTATGGCTGTACACTGTATATTCCTGGCTTGTTTTTGTTCTGTTAGTTGCAGTTTTTCTTGTGGTACATAGCTTTTCTTATTGTTACAGTATGCAAAGGTGTCGATAAGTTTCCTGGGTAATATAGTTATTTACTTACGTACCTACCTTTCTATGTCTATATCCAGTGGTTCATCAGGTGCCCCTAGCATGTTCCTTAGCTTTGTGGTCTCCATGCTCAATTCATGCTCCGCGAGCTGTTGTATATATATTGTATCACTGCAACCTACTTTTATATATCCAGGGTCTATATTATCTTTTGGTGGTACTTGCTCTAGACATGGTTTTCCATTTGGCACTGGGTGCTCTATGCTATCCCATTGTATGAGCCTGGTATATTCCTGGTGTATCAACTCCTTTGCCATTACTGTATACGGATCCTGAGTAATTTCCAAGTCCTTTGCGAAGACTACATGGCTGTAGTTCAGGGGTCGTTCTACATTTTTGCGTATAACTGAGCTTAGGTTAGCTTCATTGGTATCTTGATGATGCCGTATCCGCTGGGTTTCAACTTCACCCTGGTCGGGCTCGACTTCCAGTTCTTGTGGCAGTTCCGTAGTATCCATTGGATCCAGTGTAATCTCCACTTGTGACTCCGGTAGCGGCAGGTTTGATATACTTGCTTTTACGTGTAGCCTCGCCATATCCATGCGTGCACTTGCTCCTATGGGATCGTCATCATCGTATGGCATGGTACTTGATGGCGTTTCGCTATATTTACTGCGATCCACACTCCCGAACTTGCCGGTAAATATACTGGCTGGTGTTTTGGGCACTAGCTTCAATGGGTTCGGCGTGGCTGGTGCTATGAATTCAGTGTCATTTGTATGTTGCGTTACATTGGTTTCACCTAATAGTGGTGTCTGCAGCCCTCGTGAGGCTGCTGCCATACGTGCTTCTTCCATAATCGATGTCATGGGTGTTCTTGCCACTGATGAAGCCGCTACATTATCCTCGAACATTTGTACATCAGCTCCCATTTTAACGATTTGCACAATCTCTTCATCTGTCATCGTCGGTGCTGGCATGACTAATCGTGTTCTCGTTGCACTATGTTCATCATATTTCTGGAACACTGCCATGGCCTCTCCTATATTCTCTTCTTGTAAACGTTTCAACTTGCGCGCATCGTCGTTGCGCATTCTGCGCATCTCATCATCACGGCGTTTACCTTCTAATTGCTGTATACTGCGCAGCGATTGATCTATTTCATGACCGGTTTCAGGTTCATAGAACCCCTTGGGCGGTTGTGTTTCAAATGGTACTTCCTTTACGTAGTCCATAATAGATTTATGTAGCTTCAGTGCTCCTACATTCACACCAGCTTTCTTTAGTTCATGGCGTTTTTGTAATGATGCCAAGCGCCGTGTCTGTTCAATTTGCTTTTCCCTTGCTTTTCGTTTTGCCTTTTTACCGCGTGTATTAGCCAGCCGTGCTCGTGCTTCTGCTAGCATTTCCTTTTCATCGTCGTCCATATCAACTGCATCTGCCCGTGATGGTTTAGTCTCTGGAGCGGGATCGATTTCCCCTGGTCTAAGTCTCCGGGGGTCAAGTTCATCATCCTGTGTCCGTGATGCACAGTTACTGCCTTGACCTACCTCGTCCCTCCCTTGGGCTTGATCTAGTAGTCGTTCATAATGCTCCAGGCACTGGTGTGCTGTACGTCCTATCATGGGACCTATAGTCCTCCACTGCGTTGGGAACAGCTTTGCCAGGTGTAACAGCTTCTCTTCCTCGTCTCTTGACCATTCCGTTTTCTTGACGTACGGGTTGAGCCACTCGTACCTGTGTGGTCTAGGAACGTAAAGTTTCAACTTACCACCTGGCTTTACATTGTTTTGCTGACTTCCTGACCAGCAGTGATGATACCCTGGACCAGTTGTTGAGTCCATATTTCATCACTGCGGCCTTGAGGACTTCATCCTCGCTATTTTTCCAAACACCACCCTTCAGTTGTATTCTCATTTTGTTAAAGTGGCTAGATTATATAGCCTGATTTGTTTTAGTCCTTGGATGGCTCGCGCCATTCCCCATGTTGCCATGTGTATCCATAGGTTTACGCTGTATATATACAATGCGGTTATTATATCCCAGGCATTGGTTAGGGTACCGTAGTACTGCCGGCCGCATTAGTGCCAAGGCTTGGCACGTCGGCTACCGCCGACTGTCTACTTCAACGTCACTGGATTCCTCTGTTAAAAATCGCAATTCTGGTGGTAAAGGTCTTATTCTAGGCATATCAGCGCTATGTGCAACTGCTGCTTCGGGTTATATGTTTTACGATGCCTTGAACATACCACCGTGTGTTAAGGCTGCCATCGTAGAGATTCGGTAGGGATTTGTTTTTACACCCTAATGGTTGCAGTACCAACAAGACTATAAGGGAGCATTTGGGCGATCGCATAACTCTCAGGAGTGACTGGACTGTTGAGGAGCGTGGCGATCGTGCTGTTGTTCGTGTAAACGCCTCGGGTAACAAGTCTGGTGGTATGTTTACATGTTTGTTATCTCGTTCTGAAACTGGTTGGAACATTGTGACCGTCGACATGATATATAACGAGCGTAAGTCCATTTGTATGATTTTATATGTTACAGCTCGACCGGCTACAGATACACTTAATTCAGCACCTGTTTACGATGCTCTTGATAAAGCTGGTGCCAAGTAGTACATTACCTTGTGTTGTAAAACACGTTACGTGGATGACATATTTGTATCAACTATCGCTTGTAATTGCTCCGCTAGATATTCCAGTTTACTCTGTTTGGTACGTGAGGTGGTACTGTAAAATTACCTGGCGGTTTTTATTTTTCCAGTCGAAGTAGTTTACACTGAGTACCTGCCAGCCTAGTGACTGTACAATGCTGTATTTTAGCTTAGTGAGTGCGTGGAACTGTGTTGATTGGTGGTAGAAGTGTGAGTGTCCATTAACTTCAACGGCTACCTAGGGGCGTTAAGTGGCATACAAAGTACCTACATTTAGGCGAGGTATAACATAATCCATTACATAGGGCCCGATTTGCACTTCAGCTCGATGTTGTAGTTTTAGATGGTTTAGCAGCGGTGCTAATTTATACTGCATCTTTGAGGTGCTGGGTTTGAATTTCAGATCAAGTACTGTTATTGCCTCCAGCATATTGGCAAACCTTTCGTCGAATGGCACTAATTTCTGACGCAAGTGATAGAGGCTAATGCATAGTTGGTTTATCTCGATGTTTAGTAGTTGATCCATCTGCGATTTAACACGGTCCAGTAGCTCACGCAAGAGATTTGCTACATGTGGAGTATCTGGGCATTTATCTTGGCATTATGTTGACTTACATTCTACATCCTGGAATGCCACTACAAGTGCGAAGATCACGTTACAGAGCTCCTGTGGGCTTAGTTCATCTATTTGCTGTGGCACAATCTCCTTTACAAGCTTGTTGAATAATGTATTTGTGCTCTGTAGCATGGCCAGAGCCCGTATTACCATAGCCACCAATGCCACGTCCTGGGTGGTATGTTATAGTGATATAGATCAGTACCTTAACTAGTGCTTCATAATTCTCTTTAGAGCCCAGAATCTCCATGGATATGGGTTCTATTATCCCGTGATCCTTTAAGCGCAGCTTGGCAGTGACGTGTAAAAGGAAACATAGATCGAATGGTGAAAATTCCTTCAGAGCGTTTATGCGCGCTCGTATTACTGCCTGGAACGTATTGGTCTCTACGTGGCCCAGCCGGCATGCGTCAATGAAGTATTGTGTTACAGTTCTGGTATCAGTTTCTACGTGCCTATCTAGAAGTGCCCGTTCCACAGCGATAAGGAATGAAATCTGTGTTCTATAGTTACTGTGTATCCAACCTACCTTTGCATATGGCACCTTGGCCATAGCATGTACCACACGAAGGACTGATGTTAGGTCGGTTGACCTTATCTCAGGCCGCAGCCTATCACATATTTTATTCCATAGATTGCGATCTTCTACACGTGTCTATAGGGAGTAATCCATTCCAATGGTTGTACTTACTTTGGCAAGGCTTTCCGCTGCGAATAGCAGTTCCTTGAAGCTCAGCTGCTCCAACGCTTCAGTGAGCGGGCTTGTTAGATGACCTTTTCTGGTAGCTGCAGTGACTACATTTGAGCATATACACTTGGTGCGATACATACGGGCATAGTGTGTATATATTCTATAGATTACACCTAGTGTGTAGTTGGTAGTACCTCAATTAACACAATGATCCCCTTACTAGGGCATCGTTACATGTCTTCAGGGGTGGAATCCATTGTTAAAGGGTTCCATCGCTATCGGTTTCTTAGTGCTGACGATAAGCGCAAGCTGCTTGGAGCACATCGACTTAAGGTATGTTAGTACCCTAGGTCACATACTATACAGAACGTCCCTCCTGCCAAGATAAAGGATATAGAGACTAGCTTAGAGCTGGATGTAGGCCCCGATACCACGGAATCGCCTTCACCTGCTACGGCTAGTAGCAGGATAAATGCCGAATTGCGCCGACTGGCGTCGAAGTCCCATGGAGCCATTCGTCAAGCCACTAGGTACCGGGCTATAGGCGCTGGTACTAGCAAGTACTTCATGGGCATTGACCCCAATACTCCCTTGGAGCCCTATGATATAACGTTAGTTGTGCTGTAGAGGTATATATACCATAGGTCACCTCTGTTCGACGAATCCACTGAATCTGAAACCTTGACGTCAGACGTCCAGAAGGCACGTGCATACGAGGATATATCTCGTATGTTTTGTGTCATGAACCCTTCTAAGGTAGTTATATGTTACGTGCCCTATTAACTGCAGGACCCTATGAGTGATCGTTTTCTAGATGTTATGGCCCGTGCCATCGAGTGTAATGTGTTAAGACTAGAGTGAGTGGTGCGTTAATAGTGCTGACAGTACACAGACGGCCTGTACTATGTAACGAGCTTGCGGATTTTGAGTCCAGCTATGCAATGCAGCGGTCAGCGCTGCGAAATCTACTGGTCAACCGTTGCACGCGCAACGCTTTTGAGGAAACTCGTGTGGACCGTTTCCTGGATAGAATTCACTTTTCATCCCAGAGGCTAGATGCACCCATGCCACCGGAATGCCTGGAGCCGTTAGTGGCCTTCTGTGGCTACAAGTCATATTCCTTCGACCCCCTGGAACGCCTTGGTCAGAAGTTAGCTGGACTGCGGAGATTAGTGGCGGCTATAGAGTCCGGTGGGTACCACGTTGGTTGTTATATGTGTTCCAGGTGACGATGCCTATCTACAGGCCCTGGGCACCCCGGAGGAGTACCAGGTGGGCCCTGACTCGAGGTACCCCTTTAGGAACTACTATGGGTTCAAGTCATGTATCCCAGAGGACGTCACAGGGTCGATTAATATGGGTAAAGTCTGCACCGCTCCCGCGGTGAGGTACCAAAATCTACAAAGCGTGGCGCATTCACTTCCGGCGGACCCGAAGTACCGAGCTGTGGTATCCCATGCTATACGGGTACTCGAGCGCAGCAAAGGCTGGGACCACGCCAGCAAGGTGAAAGCCATCAATCGTTTGGTAAATGTCTACAATAACCTAGCGCCCTCGAGGTACTACGACCGCGTTCTCAACCAAGCTATAAGGTACCCTAGACCTAGGCACGCACTTGTGAAAACAAAGTCACGCCAGGAAGTGTTCAACCGCGGCCTTACGTACATAGGCTCGCTTACAAAGAACCACTGGATGAAGCGCAAGTGATATAGACTAAATCGTATGGATTCTACGTTATGAAGTACCTGAGTCACTATCTATGCAAAGGTGGTATGAGATCAGTTATACACACTGTATAATATCGCAATAAACCACGAAATGTGTAAATAATGTGTACTTTATAGCATAGAGCTGAGTGCTTCATTGGGGTCTACAGGCAATGGAATCTAGATGTCGTAGTACTGAGTTATATACTCGGTGGATACAGGGTATAAATAGCGTATGTACAGCGATTTAGACAGCGAAAATGGTGACAGAAGTGGGGTTCGAACCCACGCCCTTACGGACTGCGACCTGAACACAGCGCCTTGGACCACTCGGCCATTCTGTCTTTGTGACAGGGGCCAATTTTTGCATCAACCTACACAAATTAAAATAAAAAATGTGTACCTTACACTAACTCTATTGTAATACATAATAAAATGTATTAGAAATGGGAATATTTAGTAACTTGTGCACTCGGTGGAAACCGAAGAGGAAGGAACCCACTCCGGTTCCTACCGTCACCTCAACGGTGTCCAGAAGCTCGACCATCAAGAGCCGGACTCACGAGCTCGTGACGCAGCAGTCGCTGCTTCAATCGCTGGAAACTGGTGAATTGCGCAGCATGAATTCCCAAGTCACGAATGCTGCGCCTGCAGCTAATTGGGAGTGCGTCGCCTACCCAAACGGTTCTGAATACCTAGGTTGGATTTTTGAAGGTAAGCGTGAAGGGCCTGGTAAGATGCAGAATGGCGAAACTGCATATGAAGGACAGTGGCAATGTGATCTTCCACACGGTAATGGGCTATTTGCCCGTGAAGGTATCATATATGAAGGCAACTGGAGCCATGGACTGCCTCATGGCCATGGAGTTGCCATGTTACCGGATGGATCTAAATACGTAGGTGAATGGCGTGATGGCTCATGTTCCGGTGAGGGTAAGCTAGCTAGTGAAGACGGACGTATATACGCTGGCAACTTCCAAAATGGCCTGCCTAATGGTGAAGGTACTGTAGTGAATTCAGATGGTATGCGATTAATTTGCAATTTCGTTGACGGTGTACCCTGCGGTATAGGCGAGATTGAATGGCCTAATGGGATGCTTTATGTAGGTACCATAATAGAGGGTCTACCTCACGGTTTGGGTCGGCTTACTGACGACCGGCATGTGACGTTAGGACTTTGGAGGGAAGGTGTCCTGGAAACACCCCTGAGTGCCCATAGTCCACTTCCAGATGCGTTCAGAGATGACCCAGCCGCAAAGTATTTAGCAGCACACTAGCCATTTGTATATAATGTAACATAGTCGTCATGGTGTTACCATGACACAGTGCCATACACAAAGCTACTGGTAAATTACCATAGGCGTTAATATTTTATTCGTTAGATTACCAGTACATAGCGTTTTGTTCTGGTCTACCGCTTGCAATTTGCAACAAGTGCCATGAACTGCACGACGCACGCCTCAATGTGCCAAATGTCACGCGAACCCTGCTTCATGGTATGGGAGAAGTGAGCTGCAATATGCATAATCCTGGGTATCAAGTCAGGCTTGACACGGCGTGACAGCTGCTCCACAATGGAACGTAATATAATCTCCCCGGGAATACAACAAACTAGCAGCTCGTACACCTGAGGACGGATTCCACCAACAGCAGAAGGCGATTGGTTAGACATGAGGTACTTCACAATCTGCTGGACATTGCGCTCCCAAGGTAACAGGAAGTCCACAGTGTTACCAGGATAACCACCCATAGTCATGGTCTCCAGGGTCAATATGGCCCGGCGTAAGTTACGCCCACTGGAGGTGGCAATGCGCCTTAATACCTCATCGGAAGACTGCGCGGACGCTACATTCTCGATTTTACATATACTACGCAGGATAGTAGTTATCTATGCAATGTCACAACACTATGTTTAGCCTACCTCATCGATGGTGTGACTGCCCACACGAATACATAAACAACGACTCCTCAAAGGTAGCATAATGCGACTTAATTGATTGACATGGAGAATCATGCGAGCGTTTTTAATATAGGTCTCCATAGTACGACGTAAAGCAGCTTGAGCAGGTAGCGATAAAGCATCAGCATCCTCGAAAAGGAAGACTGTAGGTACATGATAGCATATGGTCAAACACACCTCGGAAGGAAGGACCCTTCATAAAGTAATTTGATGCAGAAGGTGAAGCTGATAGAGTGCGAATGATATCCTGAACTATGACACGATCACGGCTGCCGAGATCGCTACAGGGAACTGAATATAAATTGGTCACTCCAAAATGCAACCTAACTCTGTATGTGATGGTCACTCTGGCAGACAACGACTTCACTAGAAGTATCAACGTTAGATATAATCTCGGTTTTAACCTGCTCACTGTAACCTACAACACATAAACCATACCTTATCGATAGAAGGGCCAAACACAGCACGGAGCGTAGCAAGAATGCGTGTCTTCTTGCCACTACCAGAAGGACCATAAAATAGTAAATGAGGGATTTCACCATGCGATTTCTCTACTAATTTAGTCAATAACGCATTGACATCACGGTGAGATGTCAACTCGTCCAAGCGCTTTGGACAATGCTTGTCTATCCACAACATCGTTCTTACAGGTACACACTGGAAGATAAACAATAATTAATGACGATTCTTTATGTGCTCAGATTCCAGCTCACTGATGATGTGTGACACCGCACATAGGTGACCTACCTCAGGCGCTGCATCACAAGCCTATCACGCTCCTCACGGAACACACCCAACCTGCGGTACCTAACTTTATAAAACGAAACTACGTAACTTACCTAGGGTCGTTACGTAGTTGCGATTTTATGCGCGTTAGATTCTCCTCAAGACTGCCGTCGTGGTGACACACAGTCTGGCGCAAAAGGAGATTAAAGTCATCCAGAAGCTCAGCCTTCTGTGGACCAGTAAACACACAATGCAACACAACGTACAACTACGTCATTCCAACGGTTGAATACCACCTGCAGACGCTGTCTAGGCAAATCGTGGAATAGCCTCTCTCCAACGAGTTTTATAACCTGTAGTAATATTGTAGCCCTTATAGAGCACATTACCTCATCCAGGGAGCTAGACACCTGCTCGCTGCCTATGTTACTGAGCTTCTGGTCGAATAGGGCCAATCTAGCCTCCAGGAATTCTGAAACGAACTTGTCATAGAGGACTTTGCGGTCTTTTGCGCTGCAACCCTCAGCCCTAGGGTCACCTTGCAACAAGTCGTCGTCCAGTGGTACTATTTCACCATCCAAAAACGGCATACGTATGCGCTCATGTAACATGCTCATGAAAGCATTATGAGCCATGGAGGCTGCTAGAGATTCACGCGATTGGACTTCTATCCTGGGTTTCCTAGAGCGCTGTGCATTGGATTCTATACCGGGCCTATCCGGTTCAGTTAACCTATCACCTCTCGAACGTTTAACCGGTAACGCCTTGGCATTGTTGGAGTTGTCCACTTCCACGCCATAGCTCTTCACGATTTCACCTATAGACCGACTTGATTCACGTACAATGTCACGCTGACACTGTTGAAATACTCTCCTGCGCTCTGGCTGCGGGATACGTGTAAACCTGGAGTCGAACAGTAGCTTAGGCAGTGCCTGGACATATGTTTAGTATATAATCCAACACACCTCGTCGAATCTGGTACTGGCAGGTAGATTCAGCTCTTTGATGAGCGATTTGAAGTTATTCAAGTCGTCCGCTGATATGCTTCCAGCTGAATCGGAAGAAGGTTTCTCCGGAATGCCGATATCCGGCATTTCCCATCGTGACTGCGTTATGTATCTAGTATATATCTGATGTGTACCTCCTTTGTACATCGGTTGTAGTAGTATACCTTTTTGGTCGAGGTCTCCACTCGGTACCTGCAGGGGATTAGACATTACGCTCTATAAGTACCATTTAGTGTCACCTAAACGGTCCCAGGACTTAGGGACACCAATGTCACCCATTGATGACTCAGACGGATATTCAAAGTATCAACTGGCAGCAGTTACATGTAGTACCCACTTAGTAGTTCCCAGTGCCCTGGAATATGCTATAGTAACTGTATAAAGAATACCAGATTGGCACTAGTGCCAGGGATTTAGTACTAGATGTTATGCACAAGTGATATCAAATTAAACCACGTCTGAACATACTTGAGATATAGTCTCAAGCAAAGCACGAGTGCAATTAGGGATTGATTTGAAAGAATCACCACCAAGCTTGTAACGAGGGTTGCGGAATAACTCAACCACAGTCAGACGAACGCCCCAAGGGCATTTGACGCCAGATAAACCTTGCTCCAGGAGCACGCGCAAGATTATCTGGCGTAAAATGTCATCGCGAGGCGCCCGGAAAACATCGAATAACCATAGCAACAAGCAACTGAAAAAGTGCGTGTGCAAATTGGGATACCGCAAATGACGAGAAATAGCATTGACCAATACGTACCGACCACGGTTAGACATCTGGCGAAGAAGCTCCAAGTACACATACAGACGCCGCTCGTCGATGCGCTCAGGCTCGGATAGTGATTTAGGAAACTCAATCCCGATATAGTAACTAAAACAACTGACCAGGGTCATACCCTGACCGGGGTCATTGTCAAGAACGTCCTCGAGTACCTTAACAACCTGCTGGACATCGATCTTGGCATGGATATTGGCCTGACGAACCACTGAACGCATAACAGAATCAGCATATGACTTGATACCGTGACGCATTAGCAGCGTCACTATCATGGGTGATACCGGTGGAGCAACTGTCATAGCAGGTAGATGGTCAACAGGCATGGACAAAGCATTAATGGGCACGGGGTCAGGACCAACGTAACAACTACTGGCAGCACGCTCTAAACGAGGTGATCCGCCAATACAGAAGTAGTACTCAACCACGAATTGGGGGTAGTTATCACACACGTGGTGGACTAGTTCCAAACACCACTGCTCAATCCTGTGGTAAGACTCATGCTTACGGTTAGCATCCATGAAACAAGTCATCTCAAGCAACAAGTTGGCGACGTGGGACCAACAACGAGGAATAGCCATTGCACCCTTAAGGAGACTTGGGTGCCAAATTAAACGTAACCAGAAAAAGACAAACTCGGGACAACGAGTTGGATTGATGCAACGGAGCGCTGTTAAAAATGTAATCCGACAAACAATGTTACCACTAGCAACCTCAAGCTTGTCAAAGTAACGCATCAAGACGACCCAGAGTTTGTAGTATGATATGTAGTCGTGGCCATAGAGTACCAAACTTGCAGTGGAAGCAAGGAGCTTCTGGAGCGCACTGGAAGGTGGAACGTCACTGCCACCGACCAAACGAAGCATGACATCAGCCATTTTGGCCAAAGCAATCAAACTGTCAATGCCCTCGCTGGGGAAGCCTGGGTCATCCAATTGGTCAACGGTCCAACCCGGGCTGCTAGACGACATCGTGCCAATGGCACTGCCAACACAAATGGCAAAAAAGTTATCCGTACCGCCATCCATTTTAAATAGACTCTGTAAATTAAATCTCTGGAAGAATTGGCGCCAGGCCAATAGTAAATTCTCACCGTCATAGGGTAAACTGGACTCGATCCACTTAGCAAATATAATGCTGACTATAGCACGGTGGGAATCCGAAACTGGAGGTGGAGGAACAATACGCCTAACACCACCAAAACCAAGGTCCAAATGCGAATCGCGGCGCACGGTCTCCGGGAATGACATAACGTCGTCAGTAGGACCCACGAGCTTGAATTTAGAACCAGTAACACAAGCCGCAAGGTTCCGCTTCAGTATGGGACTCAAGGAAACTATAATTAAACGGGGCTCGGGACAAAGATCCATGTAGTCCTTTAGTAACTTAGAACGAGCGTCCTTCAGCAAAACGCCACTGTAAGTCTCGCACATCTCAAGGCCGCACTTGATGGAAGCGATTTCACGAATTATGGCAGCAGCAGCCTCCGGACCTATGCTGCGCTGGTCAATCACCGATATCGCAGTGATAACTATGGCCATCTCAACAGCATAGCTGTTGCGACCCTTGTCCATAGCAAGGGTCAAGTAGTGCACCAAATGGGACCAGTCCAATAAATTGTATCGCAGCAAGCCAGTGACAGTGACAACATTGAATGCAGTGTTGCCACGATCCAAAGGCTGGGAAAATAACAGGGGGACCAAGGACTGCTTGATACCAGGATTTAACTGGTTCAAGCCGTCCAAAACACATAGCAGCACCTCGACATTCAAGCCTGCCTGGGCACCTATACCCTCACATAGGAAGGTCAAGAGCCTATGTGAAATAGCGATTGAGGCCATCTCGGAATGGCGTGAATTCTCCATGACATTGAGGCACTTGGCGATACAAGAAAAGAGGTCATGGTCCACAGGTAAACTGTAAAGTACCAATAAAGCATGAGTACTAAACATGATAGGTTCATAGTCAGGCTCAGTTGGACTCTTGCTGTAGAGACTTGGTGGGAATAAGGCAATCTCACGCAAAGGCTCACGAACCTCAGCAAAACACTCCTCAAAACGTGACATTACAGCATTGCACAGCGACATTGGCATGGCACCGTTAGTAACTGGACCCACCGGCTGAGGGGGCATGCTACGAGGTACATTACCATGAAGATGCTGCAACAATGGACTGGAAACCGGTAATCCACGAGCGCCATTCTGGAATAAATTGCGATATAAAGTCAAGTTGCGCTTGTCCATGCAAACGTTTAAACGGTTCCACTGCTGTAATAATGGAGGCAGTGATATAGGCAGGCCCTGCTGATGCTGAGTCTTGCAAAGCTTCAAGACGTCAGGTATAACAGAGTCAACGTCACGAACAGCCTGTTCACCAACTATCTTCTCAGCAGCTGCTACAGCAGGGACTATGTTATCCTGACTGATGATTTGTACCAGCTGCTCAACGAGTACCTGGGTGTTGCAGTCCTGGGTACTGTATGTCTGAAGTGCAGCACGCAGGCTCTCGTGGAATGCAATGCGCAAAGGCTCCTTGCAAGTGGCAATAACCAGTGACTTTGCGAAATATTCCATCATGCTCTGAATTGCCACACGAAGGGTAGACTCATCCTCTTCACCAGCAAAGTCATTAGAAATCAACATGCGAGTTGTTGCACGTGATATCGATAACGCATGCTCGGAAACAACTGGAATCACACGACGAATTGCACGGTCAATAGCCAAAGGAACACAGGCACGTAACTGAGGCTGTAACTCAAAAATAGCAATGGACGGAGATATCACCACCGACGATTGAAGTTGGTGTAGAACCCGCTCAGCAAAGTCACTCAATGGTGGTGTAGGTGGGTTCTTGATAGGAGATTGGCCACTGGAGACGTTGCCTACGGGCTGCATGTGCAAACCGTTAAGGGCACCAATAGGTGGTACCGGAGGGTACCCAGGAGGTGGATGTGGCTTTTCAGTGGATCGCGACTCGCCAGGTGGATTGGGTCGTACAACTCCAGGGCCCTCACGCATCACCTTAGCAAGGAGCAGGTTCAACTTCTCGCGAACGCTGTCCTTGCTGGCTTCACGCTGAGGACCTAGTCCAGAACGGCCTGGTTGAGATTTAGGGACACCCGTAACAGGATACTGATGAACAGGCTTTGGAACTTCAGTAACCTTTGGAACGGGTATTTCAGAAGGTACCTCCACAGGGTCAAAATCAATAGAAACATCAGGACGAACGCGGGATTCCAGTAACTGGGTCTTGTTGGCAAAATTCTCAAGACCGAGGTCCAGGTGCTTGAATAGTACCTCAACCTCAAAGACTAAAGATGTCTTCAAACGATTTAAAGAGTGTATCTCAACCAAGAAGTTGAGTATAGCGGTGGTCCACGGGTTAGGAGGTTTGAAAATCTTGGAATTAGCAACATGCTCCATTATCTTGCACACAAACGGTAAAGCGGCTACCATGGCACCGTTTTCATAGGCATGGAATAGTACCTGCTTAAGATCAAGGCGACGACTCATAATGGGAATGTTGCGACCTATAGTTATGCGGCCTAACCAACTACCCAAGTTCTTTAATAAAGTCCGATATGAAGGAAGCTCCTTCTGGTCAACAATGTGCTTTAAGCACGCGGAAATACAGGAGTAAGTTATCTGGATTGCCATGTCAAAGACCTTGGGGGCTTTAATGTTCTCTATAAATAGAACGAACACGTCGTGTAAATTCTGTTCCTTGGATGCACGAGTCTTGACTATATAGAGTAGTAGCCACGATAGATTACTGGCCTCAATGGCATCATTGACCTCCCGGGCCTTCTGAGCAGCAGTGTCCATAGACATGTTGTTAAAAGCGGCATAAATCTGATTAACCACAGCAACAGGCGGAACTTCCAAAGTTAAATCGTCCAAAACACAGTTCATCAGAGATTCTAACTCGCCCACATCCAAGCGGTCCTTGTCAATAACACAAGGAGGAGGTACATCAGGAGGTGCTGGAGCCGAGCGAGCTACACCAGGCTCACAATCTTCAGGACGAATTATAATGCCCTTGGATTGATCTACATAAGTAGTGCCACGCATGGAGTCTGTCATGATACTCTGTAACTTCTCACAGGTCTTGTATAACTGAGGGAATGTCTCACGGACATCCGGGATATCTAATAAAGCAGTAGAAAACCAAGGGTAGTTAGCAATGGAAGTTTCAAATTGAGATAATGCGATAGTGCCAAACTGAAACATCTTACTCATCTTTCCACGCTTCAAAGCCTCGATAATGCAACGCAAGGCCAGCATCAGCAAGTTGCCATTAGATAACAATAAGCAGTGCTTTATCATCTTGCCAAACAGTTCAGCAGTTATAGCCAGTTCCTGAACTGGATACTTAGGGAAAAAACGACACTCATTAAAGAGAATCTTCAACATCGTGCGATAAGTCTTGCTGTTGCGGGAATCAGGAGGAGAAGATTCAAAACGACGCATCACACCTATGATGTCATCAGTACTCACATTAGCAACATATAAATTGTAAAAATACTTGTTCACCCGCTCCTCATCAGGCATAGACTCAGCTTCCTCCAACTCAGCAAGCACACCGCTCTTAGGCGGATCAAGTGTGTAACCGCCGCTCGACATAATGACATCTAACTCAAAAAAAGTAACAATAAAAAAGACCGCCGAAAAACCCGGGGCTCACAAGAAATGGCACGAAGAGTCACATGGACAAAGTCACTGAATGCCCAGAACAACACTCCAACAAAATACAAAGAAGAAGCGACACTACCACAGTAGTATGGACAAACAATTGTGAAATTAACGCGTCTCAAATAAAATAAACCACCACATGGAATATCATAGCCGCATCACAATAGAGGGGGCTGATGCCAAGAGGAACAGTAGATACAGGAATGAACAAGATTCCTAACTAAAACCATAAACTAACATATAAAAAACAATATATATACCAGGTGTATAATATTCACTTACGTATAGCACGCCCTGGACCACCAGAAGTGGATCGTGACGTACCCTGAGTCTGCTCAGCCTGCTTACGAAGCAAGCCGTACTTTTTGGAATCCTTACGACTTAACTTAACAGCATCACGGCATCCTTTGCCACCCTAAATTATATAAAGACACTATAGATAAACACACCTCCCAGTATGATGAACTGGATGCCGTATAGCCACGACCACAGTGCTGGCACTTCTTGTTAGAAACCGCTTGCTGAGTTGAACAGTGACCGCAGACAATGACATGAGCAAGCTCATAAGGATGGTCAGTACCCTCATCGTGACACAAATCACACGGAAATAACTGAATTGTATCAAGACAATACTAGTGACCAACCTTGCCACAACAGGGAAACCTGAACCAACGGAATGACTTTGAATAGTGCTTGCAAATGCCATTATCCGGGAGTGGAGTGCCAACCTTTAAACCACGACCACCGGGAGTTTTAGGTTTCGCCGGCTTTGGTACAATCCTTATAGGCCTGGCACTGGTGACACTGGATATTGTAACACAACAATTATCACACATACCTAGAAACTGAATTGTCCTGGCCAAATTCAACACCAGTAAAACTCAGAGCGAGTTTAGCAAAGCAACCTCTACAAACAGAACGTTTGCATGTGCCTAGAGGAATGAGTGACCAACAGAATAACATACCGTTCTGAACGTCACGAACCTTGCATTGAGTGTCACAACTCTCGCAAGTAACGAAAAACTCGCCAGTTATATAGTCCTGAAACGGTATATCCATATGCATTTAGACTAACCAGAAAGATGCAGTTTTCTAACTTCAGGTTGCCCAATGCAGGCTGAGATGCAAAGGCAATTTCTGGTTGAAATTCAATAAGCTGGGCCATGTTACATTTATCGCAATGGCGTGGCACAACCGCAATCTTCCTGTCACCGTGGGCTAATGTAACGTCGAACGCCGTGCTACACCTAGTGCAGCCTAGTTGGACCCTGGTGCCATTATTAATTCAATACCAAACCTACACTATATTCACAACGTTAAACACACTGATGGCTTCCAGCTCTAGCGATAATAGGCGTAAAGGGTCACTCCTAGCAAGTACAGTTTCATACTCAGCAGGCATACCAGCCAGTGACTTTTTGTGCTGGTTAACAGTATCTTGAACAAATAGCGTAACCCACCTCATTGGCCTTGTTTAGCAACTGCTCACGGCAGCGCTGAAAACGAAGACGGCACTCATCAGCGCTCTTGGTCTTCACTATCGCAGCCACAGCAGACCAACGCTCAGCGGCATTGGGAATGCCCTTGGTCTTACCAAGAGCAAACTCAAGACTGTATGGTATAGATTGTACTCTGTCTTACATACCTCTTCTGCTCCTCCAAAGACCAGGTGTCAACATTGGATTCCCGGACCTTAGAATTGCTAGTATCGGTAGTATTTTTGCTACTGTGGCCACATATCTCAAATATGTGGCATAATTCACGATCTACCAACTTCAAACACTCGTAAATGGCATACGGAGTAGTTGTCAAGTACTTGCCAAGGAAGGTAAGAATCACCTTCTTTAGAACAAGCTTTACATCACGACCGAGATGGTCGCCCTTGACATCAATGTCAGAAGCTTGGCTAATGGTATAGTAACCATGACTAGACTCAAGTGATACACCAGGGACACGATGTAGACATAGCGATAAGTTAATGCAACTCTCGCCCTTTAGGAGTGATATATTAAACTCAGGGTCAGTGGGACGCAAGACTACATGGGCTATTATACTATCGTTGCGATATACGTCGTCTATAGATACAGTGTCTAACTGGTCAACAGCAGAAGACAGAGCGAATCGCGCATCAAATAACTTCTCTAACTTATAAAGCTCAATGTATCCACGGTCACTTGTCACAAGCTGCTGCGACATGTCAAGAAATATTGTAAAAGGTTAGTACTAACATGGTGAATCTATCGCGCAGGAAATATGGCCATGGAGTGGATACCGTGATTACACATTAAGCGGATAAACACATCGCCATAAAATAGCTACACATTAGAAGTATATTTATCAAGAAATACATTCCAGGATCTAGTTAATGTTGTATATCATGGCGCACTTCGGTGCATACACATTTGACTAGACAGCGATGGCTATCCTAGATAGTCACATATACAAAATGGCGAACGTATTAAAGCTAGTTGTACTAGCTGCTTTGAGCACAGGAGCCATGTGCTACAGGCAAAAGTCACCTGAGGTGACCACAGAAGCAAATGCTAATGTGCAGGCTCACGGTAACACAGAAACTATACACTTCGGATCGTACCAACCCACGGAACATCAATTGGAAGTGGCTAAGCGTACGATAGCAAATGAAGAAACCAGGGAGACCATGAAGAAGCTAGTTGATATACTGCGCCAATCAACCCCCGACAGCCAGACACAGGAAACCATTGACGATTACACCAACGAGTTTGAAAATAAACCTGTAGCCGATGCGGCATTCTCCACCGGAGAGAAGGAAGAGGAGAACGTACCTACAACTGAACAACACGAAATCCACGAACACTCTCACAATGAGCATCACTCCAACGAGGCCTTGGATGTAGTTAAGCAAATGTGCGACCTCCTGCTAAGGAGCCCCGAGTACATGAACCTGTGCAAAAACACAGCAGTACAGGATATCATCCTCAAGCACCCGAACGTACTGGATGAAGCATACGATGTCAAAATAGTTGGTCAACATAAGGAGCCCACTAACGGAGATGTAGTGTCAGACTACAAGGATAACCATAACATAGACCAAAGTATGAGGTATGTCATCGGTAAAATATGCGTAGGACCCCTACCAGCAGCATGCCAGAAAATATCTCAATCTTGAGACTTGTACTCCAGTGATGATAACCAGTCGAAGATGTAGGCGTAGCCCTCTAACAACAGTGCTACCTGGAATATACGGTATTCAGATCCAAAGTGCGATAGAATGTCGAGGCCAGTAGATTCCAGTAACTGCACATATATGATGTTGTACATCGTATCTTACCTTGCAGACATTGTCATGGGTAACGGGATTGAATTTGGGAGATACCTTGTCTATCAATGGGACGTGGCGATTTATAGATAAGCGCCCATGGCACTCAAAACTATCGAATGAACAACTAGGACGCTGGTCAGCGTCAATTTGCAAGCGCACCTTCACGGATGCGCACGAGTTACTCAGTAGCAATATGCTGTCCTTGTACTCGTAGCACGATGCACGAGCTAGTGATAACTCCGGAGGCAGCAGAGAAGTAATCTCCAAACGATTGCGACGGTAACACTCAATTAAATAATTGTTCCAAATATAGTATATAGCGGTATCATACCAATAGTCAATTGATTGACGAAATGCTATAGGCAGCTCATAGTCACCAGTACTAAACTCATCGAGACCCATGTTATCAGGGATAGATTCAGTAGATTGCCCAGGAGTTACAGTACAGGTACCGATTGGCATTATGTTGAATGAGTAATTCGGCTTATTGACACGAAGGTGTCCAGTGTCGTCTAGATATATACGGAAGTTTAAGGGGAAGCATTTGGAAGCGGCGTCATTATTTGGTATCACGGTATCCCGAGGCGCTGATAATGACATCCTAAGTGAGTATTCACGATCCTTTATAACCTTGATGAATATTTCGCGATTTGGGTTGGACAACGAGTAAAGCTGTATGCGACTTCCGAGGTGATACAGCAGTGGCGCCAGCTTCTTAGCATCAGGAATCTTCAAGATGTCTACTTGTATCTCAGTTTTGTAGGAGCTAATCAGCTCTTTCAGGACCTTAGTGATCTGCTCTAACTTGGATGCAAGAGTTAACTTGCGACCTGTAAGAGCAGAATGCTCCTGAGCCAAATAGTCACACTCCTTAGCCAAAGCGTCACATTGACCCTTGTTTTTTATACGAGCATCCATCTCATAACGCATACGCTTAAGGTTATGCCTAAACAGTTCCTCGTCATTACCAGTTACATGCTCAGCCCTAAGATCGTCAGATAACAAATCTGATATGCGAGACCATGACTTGGATCCATCCCTCTGGTCACCACCAACATGACCTAAAATGTGCATACGGCTTAATAACTCCCAAATAACACGATTGAGACTCAATTCGGAGTTGTGCAATAATTCGCGAAGCTGGACACATAATCTAGAGTACAAAACCATGTTCCGGTTAGACTCCTTTAAACCAAGGGCTGTAGTGAGCACACGCTGTGAATCGGATTCACCAGGCACTGATTTAGCAAAACCCATAGCAACATTAGTGTGATATCGCATTTGAAGTACCCAGTTGTACCATAATACGTGACACTGAAGTAACCAACGATAGAGGTTACGGTCATAGCCATTGGGGTAGTCTTTAGCACAGTTTTGGATGACCTCCTGTGACCCTGGATCATCGTTATCTGTGCACAGCTTGGGGACCACCATCTGGTCGAGGTACCCAAAAAAGGAATCCACAAGTTGTGTAAAGTAACTAGAGGCATCAATAACCATTGGGTCAAATGAAGACAAATTTCCATCCAATTTAAAACCTGGCAGCCTAGACAATGATACTGATAATAGCCGAAAGGATTCACTTAAGAACCTTAAAGGAACGTTGCTAGGCTGTATAGGGACATTTATGGAAGGATATGCCGATACAAGTGCACTAGAATCAAATGGCATATATACGTCGGACGAAATTACAGGATCCTTTGGTCCATGGTCACTGCGATATGCGATATCCGGAGTATCGGCACTGGCGTCGCCAGTGGTAGGCGATAATAGAGTCCTTACATTACCATCCAATGAATGACGAGAAAATACATGAGCACAAGCTGAAATGGATTGATCAGTACATATATTCGTTTTCGGGCCCTCTAAATGCGATAAAGTAGATAACACCTCGATGGGATCCATATTGCCAAGCGATAGCGTCACTTCCTAGTTGATTCTATCTATAAGAACTTCTATAATGCACATAGACACGCTAAGGATGTACCTTAAACAACACACTATATATGTGCAATAAAAATTAGCACTTACCCAAAATAGTGATACATAGACACCACCATGGAAGGGTTGGTACAAGAGACAGTAGGGCCTTAGTAACAATATAAGCGACAGAACTGAACAAAACACACCAATGTGGATCTATATTATCTCCCGGAAACAATAATAAAACAATGGGAATTAACAAGCTTCTCTGCCATCACCTGTGCGCTGTAACGGCGACTCACACACTGCTGGTGGAGAAGAATCCAAGTAAACGGAGATTCTCACGCAGATGCCGTACGTTAACTTCCATTGTACATACATTGTTCACCAGGATTTGCGATAGTCATACTTATCATATCTGTCCTGTTTTGGCATGGCCTTCCTAACACCGGAAACACATTGTACTCCACAGTGGGACTGCCATCAAACGCTACGCAATATGATGTCGTAACACACCATTCACGTATGAAAACACGATTCCAGGTAGTCTAACGAATGTACAAATCACATTAGTTAGAAGGAAGGAGCACCCGAAAATGCAGAAGATATTAAAAATGCATTCCAAATACTATTAAACGACGAGAAACGGAAGATGTACAGGCGATTTGGTGATCTGGATACGGGTAGAGTTGTTATGTTGTATCTTATCAGCTATAGATGTCATTGGCGAGAGTAACGTAGCACTTGTTGCGGCTGCACTCGGATTGGCGTACCACGCACTGTCGTCTATCATATGCTTTGCGCTTTATGGTACTAGCCAGATGGCATTTACGCGCTATGTAAGTTGGAGCCACATTATTGTGTAATGGCGTCCGATAGTGTTACAAATGGCCCTAATAACGTTATAGGTCATGATGCTATATAGCTCAATAGCATTTGCACTTGAAATGGAGTGCCGTTTCGTCACTGCCAATTCCATATTCAAGAATATATTCTACGTCAATAAGCTGCTGCCATTCCAGCAAATCGCACTGCTCAGAGGAGCAGCTCCAGCTATCGCACTTTTCCTCAACGCCATATGTGCACGTTTATTCGTCGATATAGAGAGGCTGTCTTACTTCCTATGGCATTCATCGGTTACTACCAATAGAGTAATACTGGAGAAAATGGTAGACGTCGTCGATGCGACCAGTAGGTTATATTACCACGAAACAAAAACACAACAGACTACATACGCTCAATGGGACCGAAGTCAACCGCACACGTCAAGTTAAATAAATCAGTACAACAACAGGTAAGCATTAGGTACTATGGATCACAGGGATATCCGTTTCATTAAATGGGTTCATATGACCACAGCTTAATGTAAGCAGTGAAGATGAAACTTCTGAGGAAAAAGAAGATGACAGCCACGCATCAGATGATACTGGGAAAATAGTAAAAATACTAGAATCAATGGATGTATCGCAACGTAAAAAAGTAGCCAAACTACTGGAAAAATCGGTATGCCAATGAGTGATATATCCATAAGACACAGGAGGGTGACAACGAAACTGAGGAAGCCGCCAGCTGGTTTGAAAGACTGAAAACTCCAGCTATATACTTTGCATTATTCGTGTTATTCAAATATTACTGGAAGTAGGACTGCACTGAACACATGTGCACAGACACGTCACGGCTTTGCACGTGAGTCGAGAGCACAAAGGTAACCTCTTCAATATTTATTCACAATGGATACAGATGGCATGTCAGATAGAATAACGGCAATGCCCTTATTCACAGATGACATGCTAAAAAACCAACGAGGTGAAGTCGTGCCTTTAGCAGACCTCGCAGGAAAATCAGTAGGACTCTTGTTCTGTGACGGTGACACACCAATATGCCTGGCAACAATGCCACTAATTATACAGGTATAGCATGTTTTATATTACAACAGCTTCTAACAGTTCTACAACAGTATCAATGGACAGGGTCTAGCTAAGAAAATTGAAATCGTCTACATCAGCTGCGATGAATCACAAGAAGCATTCGAACGCAATATAAGGCGAATGCCATGGCTACATATAGACTATAACGATAGGATACTTGCGGTACTGAGGAATAGGTACAATGTTATAGACCCAGGAACTGAATATGGTAAGCATTAGCTGAATAGTGATATCAACATAGTGCAGGTAACTATAATGCAGTAGAAATACCATCTATCATCGTTGTAAATAGCAATGGAGGTGAAATACAACGCTTCCCATTGTATCACGGAAGAGAGCAGAGCAGCCAAACACTTAGGAGATGGGACTGGCGCAACTGCTTATTTGCTTAGTTAACCTGAGAGAGTATACAATGACACTAAGTCCAGGTTACAGAAGTGAAGGCTCAGTAGATACTAACATGCGCCACAGTTATTCCATCTACAGAAAAAGCATATCGGTTGACAAGAATAATGTAATTAGTATATAAATAATACACACTAAGTAATGGAATAATATATAATAGTTGATTCGCAGGTAATCGTGTCACAATGTGCCAAAATACCCATGTCAATCAATAAGGACGCTACACATCAGCATTTAATGTAGTAAGCATGGTTTAACATGTGATGATGTCGTAACATGTAGGCCCTAGAATAGATACAATGCAGTTGCACGAAGCTATGAAGAGCCAGCTTGCCATTAACATAAAAGAACTGCGTTGTGTCAGATTAATATAAAGAATGTGTAACCATTTCATAACGATCAAGCAAATTCTCAACGAAAAGGCAAGGAATCACCATACTATTGACGGTGCATCTTGGTTGTTGCTAGTGTACCCGAGGGTGCATCTCGGCCGTTGTTGGTGTACTCGACAGTGCATATCGCGTGCCTTGCCATTTAGGAGCGATATCCACGACCATTTTACAGTTTGTGTATATTAGAATTTTATAATTTAATCCAATATGGTTTCGACAACAGATAGTAGGTGGCCGCCAAGCAGTGCCAACGGCACAGGTAAGCTTAGTACAACAATGATACCAACGTAATACAGACCATACCACTACAATGAATAGTGCTGATGATTATGGAAGAGAAACTATGGACGATGATGGAACCAGAAGCGCGAGAGAACCACTCTTATTGCCAGAGACCCCTGAACCCACATCTAGCCGATTTCTTGAAAGATTTCTCATTTTATTGTGGATAACTGCAACCGCCCTGTTCATTATCTATCGCAAAAACGTTACAGACTTCGTAAGATACGTTGCCAGCAAGGTTTGTATTAACTGGATACTAGTCATAATGGGTGTAGGGTGCCGATCACAAATTGCTGCTATACGTATGCTATGTCCTCATCTTCATAGTCATGGTTACTTTATGTGTATCCGCAGAGCTCATGGTTTGTGTTAGTCGTTACCTGAAAAATAATGCCATAGATTATTTCTGCTGGATTTATTTTCTCTCATGTTCATGGACAAAAGGGTGAGCACTACTTTATACATCACTCACTACATGCAGCTGGTATTTTAATTGGGACTACAATCAGCTTCGTTGCATACTTCTTTACTATGCTTTTGTGTTTCTTTATCTCCAGGTACCTGCTGAAGAGAATAATCCACAAGTACCTGAGGTTCTACAGATACTATGGCGCCTTAATCAGGGCTACCGAAAATGAAGGGTTCCACATAGCCGGTCTGATTAGGATGTCACCATTCTTCCCACCTACCCTTGTAAGCTACATTTTTGGTAGTACCAACATACCTACTTTTGACTATGCTATGGCCACCTTTGGGGCCATACCATCCATTGCATTCTTCACCTACCTGGGAGCTCTCATTGAGGATTTCACAGACGACGCCAGTAAGTCACGCTCTAGCGGATACATACTTGCACAGAACCAACGAGGTCAACCTTCGAAATTACTGCCTTCATTGTTATATCAATGACCATCACAATTGGTGGATTGTACTACACATACCATATCACAAAGAAATATTTGGAGCCAAATCGCTCACCAAGAGGACGCGGTGACGCTGAAAGTAATGCAGCTTAAACAAGTATATTTTAAATGTTTTAAATTATTACATATTTATCAACGTTGAGTTTTGAAATGTGTTCAACGTAGATTATGTGGCCGATAACCGCTATTTATGCAGGTAGAAGGCCTTTAGTGATACTAATAGCTTATGCGTAAGCCTGACCAAGAGGGATGTCCTTGGTTTCCTTGATCAAAAAAGTAACGTAAACGAAGCCGAGCACACCGAATCCAGCGTATAACGCATATGTGAAGTTTTCGTTAAATTTGATAAGCATACCCGAAGTCATCACAACGATAGCTGCGAAAAGCCAGTTCGCGCATGTAGCAAGACCGAAACCAGCGTCCTTGTACTCAGCGCCCATAGCCTCAGCAAGGTATAGCCACATGACACCACCGAGACCTATAGCAAAACCAACCATGAATCCCATACAACCTGTGACCATGATGTATTCAGCCCATTTAGCCTCTTTACCAGCAGCTATCTTGATAATCACAGCGGGGACCATGAAAACGGATGAAACAAGAATACCAGCAAGTAACAATGTCTTGCGGCCGAATTTCTCAATGAAAAATGAAAGAGATATCATGGTTATCATAAGACAGAGGATACCGATAAGACCCATGACATTGGCGATGACGGTACGGCCCATAATACTAATGAAAAGCGTAGAGGCATTGGCAACGAAAATGTTAATACCCGAAAACTGTTGCACGATACCTAAACCACAGCATATGAAGATAACTTTACGATACTGAGCAACCTTGAGAGCCTCTAATAAGCTCAACTTGTCAGAGTTAGCCTTCTGGGCCTCGATATCGGCCTTCAACTCAGCAGTGATAGCATCAGCATTCTCCTCACCGTGAAGCTTGGAAATTACGCTCCTAGCCTCTTCTTCCTTACCCTCGTTCAGTAGCACGTAAGGGGTGTCATCCGTGACAATGAATACCATAATAACGACAGCTATTATACTGAACACAACAGGCCAGAACTGAGCCATCCTCCAGACGAACTTGTCGAATGTTTTAAGGTCATCCATTGTCACAGCAGCGCCATCGGCACCCAAAATACGGCCGTGTAGTAGCTGCCATGCAACCATGAGGAATTGTCCGATACAAATGAACAGGGGGTAGACGATACCGAATTTACCACGAGATTCATTGGTACAAATCTCCGACAGGTATATGGCAACAACACCGGAAGCACCAACAGAAACACCTGCAATCAAACGGCCCAAAAGGAACATGGTGAAGCAGGAAGCAGCTGTAGACATACAAGATCCAATAACGTTAATGATGTGAATAATCAACATACCCTTACGACGGCCGAATTTAGCAAAGTAACCAATTAAAAGCGAACCTACAGCACCGCCAATGAAGGTACCTGCAGCTATAATGTCACTGTAAGTGGAAGCACGGGAACATTCATAAAGTTTAGCTTCACCAGTGCACCATCCGAGGTCCATAACAGCAAATTCCCTGGAAGCTACAAAACTAACTGTATTTAGACCGAAATTAAATGCCACAAGGGCGCCCAAAGCTAGGGCATAAACAAAGTACGACCTCATCTTTGGATATTCCGATGTGCTAGCACAAGCAATGTACAAAGATACGTTTATTATCGAAAACTAAATGTTGTCGTAAAAATATGATTATTTGTTGTACCACCCTATGATGGTACCTTCTACGTTGTGGAGGATCAACCAATGTCTCCTTGGCAATCATGATGTGTACGCCTTCCCACCCCATTCATTGCCATTATTCTGCGCTCAGAATGACATTATCTATACTCCGTCAGCCAATATATAGGCCATATGGATGAGACAGTTTACAGAAGAAATATTGGTCTATTATCATGTGCATATCGCTACGCTAGACATTACTATTGTAGAATCATGTGGACGTACAATGGATCATCGCTCTTCTTCCGTGATTATTATTATGTGTGCGCTTCTATTATCAGGAATGGGTTCCCAGAACCAAGAACGACCTATATCTCTGTCTCCGGGTCTAAATGAACTCATTTTATAGACTGGCATTCCATGGGCACTAGTTGTTTTTTATGCTTTTCATTGTTTGATCTCGATATTCAGTTGTCTCACTAGAATCTATTTGATGCTTAAGACGTGACAAATGAGATAATAGTCAAATGTGTAGCACGATGTGTTCTGCCAAGGGGTGGCCTCTGTGGTATATGTTAGTTATGATGGCCTAGCGAAGTCAACCCGTCTATGACACATGGCAACAGTTACTTAAGCGTTCTTAGAGTTTCTTTCCTCTGAGAACTACGTGTACAAAAATATTTTTTAAAATGTAAAATTAGTGTGATTGGTTGGATTTACAATTCATTCCGGAGCCGGGATCTAATCCTTACCACGCAGAATGATTTATCTGTAGTGCTGTAACTTTATCCATGTTTAAATTGACATGAACAACAACTTATAAGCGTACAGCTTCAAAATACAGGCAACAAAGCCCTTCATTGTGTACAGTTAGCATGTGATACGTTCGTCCATAGTAGTAGCCCTTAAATCCAACAAAAATAAGCTCCTAGCTCTGACGACGATACACAATTAACACTTCATTAAAAGCGGGCTTCATACGATGGTATTGCTTATATCCACAGCTACCATCATGAAACACTTCGATTTGGCGTGGTACCGAAAATACCACATCATAAGAACATGTTACGCTCTTATATTTTTCATTCCTGTTTTGGCAGCTTCGTGTATTACAGGTTTTGTCTTCGTGAAAAGTGATGCGATTTTAGTAATGATCTCTGGACAAGTAGCGCCTTTGTATGCTTGGCCAAGTGGTACACCAGCGGTCTCCTTTACAAACAATATAGCAAAAACACAACCGATTCCAGAACAGATGACGTAGAACCAGTAAACGTTTTCACTTAGGGCATTTTGCATCGGCTTTGCAGTAGAAACAACAATGGCACATGTTAACCAATTAAGCACACTGGCAACAGAGTAGGCTGAGTCTTTGTACTCTGGAGGTAAAGCTTCACCGAAGTAAAGCCACGAAACACCACCATAACTAGTGGCGAAGCAGCCTACGAAAAGGATGCATGCAACGATCATAAAGTATTTTTGCCATTTTGCATCGCCGTTGGTAGTTTTAGAAAACGAGCATTCTCCATGATGCTCATTTTCACAAGGAGGTTCACAGTTGGGATGTTCAGGCTTACTACAGGCACACGATTTGCCACCATTTTTACAGGCACCACCAGTACAACACTTCCCGCTGGAACTACCAGACTCAGCACTACAACAACAACATTTGTCGCCGTTCTTTTTAGCTTCAGCTCCTTTGCCATCAGTAGCCTGTATGATCAATGCAATGGCCATAATAATGAAACCTGAACCACTCCCTATGATAAATAAAGTACGACGACCCAACTTTTCTACATAGAATGGCATAGCACAGCAAACAAGGAAATTGGCAACTGGGCAGAGCACACCCCAAGCTGAAGCCTTAAAACCTTCACCGACAATCTGGCCGAACAACTCCGATGCACTTAAAGTGAAGACATAAATACCACACATTTGACGTAGAATGGCGATACCGAAAACAACAAATAATGCATAACGAGAATCTGGGTGCTTGAATGCATCCATGATGCTTGCCTTCTTTGCTCCACTGGCACTCTGGCTGGCCAAATCTTCCATGAGTTCGTTGTAGCTCTGCTCTACATGTTGTTTACCTTGTAACATTTCAAGCACTTGTCTAGCTTCCTCAAGTTGGCCATTTTTTGCAAGGACAAAAGGACTATCTTCTTTAACAGTGGTAACTAATAAATAGAGGCCTATCAAACTGAATATACCACCTGCCATTTGAGATATACGCCATAAAATTTGATCTTTAAGTTGGTTCTTACAGGGCATGTGGCATTTGCATTTTGCACTATCATTTAGGGCATCACCATGTGATAATTGGAACATGACAATAGCCATTTCTCCAAATGTTACAAAAACACTGTATATTGCTCCATACATACCGCGTTTGCTTCTAGGACAAATTTCACTTAAATACATGGCAGCAACACCAGACATACCCACAGATATACCGGAAAGCAGTCTAGAAATCATGAATAGTGACCAATGGCCACCAACACTGGCCCCAAAGCAGCCAACAACACTCAATAAATTAATTATAATCATGCATTTGTGACGTCCATACTTGGAAAGAATGCTAATGAGAGCAGATCCTAAAGCGCATCCAAGGAAAACAGAACCACTAAGAAGACTGTCAACGAATGTTTTTTTTTTACTATCGTCCACCTGTTTTCCTGAATACACTCTCATTTCTCGCATTGCAAACAATTTTGAAGGACCTAAACAGCAACCTATAACCCCAAAGTTTAGGGCTACGATGCCCGCGCAGCACATAGCCGCCCAGAAGTATCGTGACATCTTTCCAGGCTTGATGGCTACACGGTATATATAATAAGTAATCTAAAATACTCCCTTTAAACGACCAATTTCTCTGGTCGCTGTTCATCCGTATTCACGGCATTGGAAACATATTTAAAATGATTTTATTTAGGTGGGGCCACACACCAATGTAGCTCTTTTTCATCGAATCACAAAAAATATTTTAAAAGAATATTTAAAGCGACATATTAAATATTAAAGGGCAATCAGATTACTTGTTTGAATACATATGTGTAAAGTGGAATATATTGATTTCCGCGCATGCCTCATAAAGCGCTATACGTAATCGTATATCTTGGAAATAGATCCATTAAATTATTTAATTTATATTACCTAGCATTAGTGTATTAATGATCTTCTGTTGGATCAGCTGGCAACAAATAGCACGGTTAGTTTATGGCAATTTAATATAACCCATAGTATATATTTCAATATATGGGAATATTTTTGCTTCGTACCGACTGGTTTTTAGGTTATATATAATTATATGATTGGTATTTTTGCATATAATATTGTATCATTACATGATCTGTGTATCAAAATGTTTACTGCATTAATATATAACCTTTCACATAGTACCATTTGATTAAATCAAGTTTCTAATTTCAGTTTGCTTCATCAATGAATAATACAGTCGATCTTGTTTATGTTATTACGATATACCGTTTGTTCCAACACTGCTTTATTATATGGCTGTGAATTGTGATTATTTATAGATAATGTTTGTTAATAATGGCATATCATATTTGTTGAATGTCCCTCATTACTTGATAATAATTTCTAAGTGCATCGTTTTGTGCAATAGACACTACATAGTATCGTTGCCCCTATGAGTAATTATGAATTTCGGTTTTCCGTTGTCTTGATTTTTTGTACACCTGAGAATGTTCCCAGAATGGTCCACAACCTATTAGCTGATACAATAGCTCTATATATCTAAACCTAACACACAATGGTCACAGCTCATCAAGCACTGTTAGACAGTACATATAATTGCCATGCAAGCCACAATCACCTAAAATATCACATTTTATTAAAATTATACATGAAAGAAATAGCTGTACACGCAACGAATACATTATTGACGCCGATAAGTTGATTGTGTCATTATGCACAACGAGCAAAAGGTCATCGAACGCTCAGCTACCACCCTTAATCTTCTTCTTGGGACGAAGCTGACTGCAACGACCACAACCCTTCTTGCGGCAGTTAGTGGCACGAGGAGGAAGACGTGCGTAACAGCGACGGCAAACCATCTTGTCGCAGTTGTACTTTTGAGCCAAAATGACCAAAGAGGGCTCAATGATACCACCCCTCAAACGTAGAACTAAATGGAGAGTACTCTCCTTCTGGATGTTGTAGTCAGACAACGTACGACCATCTTCCAACTGCTTACCAGCAAAGATCAAACGCTGCTGGTCTGGGGGAATACCCTCCTTGTCCTGGATCTTGGCCTTGACATTTTCGATAGTGTCACTGGGCTCAACCTCCAATGTAATGGTTTTACCCGTTAAGGTTTTAACGAAAATCTGCATCTTGCCTGCGAAGATATGTTAAAACCAGTACTAATAACCAGAGGCCTCACGACACCCTGGCCAATGGGACCATATAACAAGCAAATCAATACCCTACGAAACTTACCTCACTCAGAATGAAAAATGATGAAAAAAGATGTATAGGGCTCGTCGTTTCTCTTTTACAAGTGCCGACGATATGGAGTGACTCGCCCTGGGGAGGCTCACCTGAGAGTCTAGTCGGGCTGCGCGTCACCCTCAAATCTCCGTTGTCTATTTTCCGGCACGTACGGTCAACGCAGGCTACAGTTTCTAATAAGTTGTTGTAGCCTGTGCGTGCCGGGTGGATCGCAACGTTTTTCAATACCCTTGTGGACCTACACATACATAGGCATTTAACAACGGTCAATGGATAATCAAACGGAGATCGCTAAGTGCGACTCGTCAGTGATCTCACAGACTGTGACAACATCTTTAATTACTTCTAAAGTAGAAATTAACTTAGGTCTTGCGTCTAATCAAACAGATAGACCTAAATCCATAGTACTCCCTTTGGAAGTCAAATCAGACAGCCCATCAGAACACCTCAAGGCTGTGCAACATGAGGTGAATGCGTGGATAACAACTTTTGTTAAAGATAGCTAAACATGACGTTAGACGGCGTCCAAAAGGGTGGAATGAGCGCTATTGCCGCCAATACCACTAGAAAGGCATACGATAAGGAGACCTTCGCCGCTTTAGTAGAGAGTTGTACTAGGCTATTTTGTTGTGATGAGGAAATAGTTATCGTAGACTTGTTATTGGCAGTGGAAAAGGCTATTAATGAGCGCGACATAGAAGCTGAAATAGGCATATCGGAACGCAAAGTACATGAGTACCTATCTCGACTGGAACGCCACGGATTAGTGACAAAGGTCACTACCGGGCAACAATATGACATCATGGCAAAGCCCGTCCGTCAACCGAAAAGGTGAGTATTGCATAAGGTAGACCTAGTGAATAGCTATCGTTACGGCTGTGTATCCCTTAGCTCAATATCTTACAGTGCAAGAGACCTTCTACCGCAGCAACAACACCAGAGCACAACACAGTGCCATTGGAGGTTAAGCAAATATTTCATCGTTGTTGTGCATTATAAGCTAAACAAGATGGAAGAAATATTGCAACAGCGCAGACGGAGCCTGCACGAGTGCGACAGGTTCATATGTGGAAAGTGTAATGCCGTTTATGACAGTCTAGACGTGCAGAAACTAGAGTTGGATGGCTTTGATGCGCACTTTATATGCTACTGTGGGTCGAAGGTGGAACTTGATGTAAGTTACTCTTTATATGTCGACACATATATAGGACACCGAAACCAAGGATTCAATGTACTCTTCCCAGCAACAACGGTGTGAAGAGCAGGTTAAAACACTGAAAAAATGTTTATCGGCTGCTTGGGGGATGGACGTACCGCAGTTCCCAATATATGTTAAGAATAAGAGCAAGGGCGAGGAACAGCCACAGGAAGATTCGGACAATTTGACCTCGGCGCCGAGTGTAGTTGAAGCAGCGTCAAGTGTGGTCAGCAATGGCAGTGGAACCAGCGAGACCAGCAGTACTATGACATCGATGCCAGTTGTTAAGTCACTTATGTCTGACTTCAAGAAGCAGACGAGTGACTCACTTGGAAAGAAGTTAGAAACTGGAAAAATCAAGTTCCACATGCACGGGATGATTAATAAAAAGTCTGCAGGTACACATGTTACATCAGCTACCAAATTGGTCACTGAGCATACCAAAGCGCCCGTAGCAACAACCACACCAAAGGAGGTTAAAGTGCAAGGCAGCACGCCAGAAGTAACAACTCAAGAAGATTCCAAACCTTCACAGGAATCTGGAGATGATATCACGTTCTATATCGGTAAATTGGGGCGATCCTTCCCACTGGTAGAAGCACAGAATCACCAGCAACACATGAGCAACGAAGAGTTCGAAAACTTCTTAGAACTACAGGACAGATACTTAAATTTTTTGTGATATTGCATATACAACTAAATTGTGTACGTTATAACAGTGGAAGGTAAATGGTTCTCACACACATTTAACAACACACGTCTCAATACTGAAAGAATGTGAATCACGTTGTCAACTGGGTACATAGAGTCATATGTTCAGAATCATGGAGCCACTAAACAGCATGTTCCAGGAGCACAATGGTATTCACAAGCACATTAACACCTTGCCATGTATGTGGCTTCAGCCAAGAACATTGCGCATGCCACCACAGAGACCCTATTGTACATGGTGAATGAAGGTGTAAGATTCGTAAAAAATATATGAATCGCTGCTAAAGTGCAACATATCTTTATTCACGACGATAAGCGCGATAACAATTTTTTAAGTGACGCGTACGTATGTACCGAGTGATTACATGTGCCAAAAAGGGTCTAACTGGTACGCAACCTAGATGTGTTTTCGCATATCATGTAATAAACGGGACGGCAGTATGTCGGACAAGGTGAGACTTCGTGGCGCAGCAAATGAAGGCTCGGCAAAGGCAGAACTGCAACCCGGTAGTAGCAAGGACAGAAGTGGATCTTTGCGAGCCCATCCGGGCATGTTTGTCACCTGCGCGACCGGGACGTTCCGTGAAAATTATAAAGCCGTGAAACTTCTGGGTAAAGGATCGTTCGGTGAAGTATTGTTGTGTCTCAATCGTGCCACAGGACAGCAATACGCAGTTAAAGTCATTATCAAGAGCTCTGTCAAACGTAAAGGCGACCATGAATCACTGTTACGTGAAGTTAATGTCCTCAAGGCATTGGATCACCCCAATATTATGAAAATTTTTGAATTCTTTGAGGATGAAAAGTACTACTACTTTGTAACGGAGCTCTACTCTGGAGGAGAGTTGTTTGACGAAATTGTCAGCCGCAAATGCTTCTCCGAGCACGACGCAGCCAAAATCATCAAGCAAGTACTCAGCGGCATTAACTACATGCACAACAGGAATATTGTACACAGAGACTTGAAACCCGAGAACCTGCTACTAGAGTCGAAGGCGCCCAATGCCAACATTAGGATCATTGATTTCGGTCTATCGACTCATTGTGATGTTAATTCCAAGATGAAGGATAAAATTGGTACCGCTTATTACATTGCCCCTGATGTACTAAAGGGAGTGTATGACTCCAAGTGTGACATCTGGTCCGCTGGTGTCATCCTCTATATCCTACTTTGTGGTTTCCCGCCTTTCAATGGAGCCAACGAATCAGAGATCATCAAAAAGGTTCAAGCTGGTAAATACTCATTCGATATGCCACAGTGGAGAAAGGTTTCTGAAAGTGCTAAGGACCTTATTGCACGTATGCTTACATACAACCCAGCTAAGAGAATTACGGCTTCTGAGGCATTGGAACACCACTGGCTCACTTACATGACCAAGGATAATACCGTCGATCTGCCAAGCTTGGAGTTGTCAATCAACAACATGAAGAGCTTCTACTACACTCAAAAGCTGTCTCAAGCTGCTCTTTTGTACATTGGATCCAAACTGGTCACTAAGGAGGAAAGTAACTACCTTACCACAATATTCAGCAAGATGGACAAAAACGGTGATGGTCAACTAGACAGGAGTGAACTCATCGATGGATTTTCTGAGTATCTCAGGCTAAAGGGCACTGCTGCAGATAATGCAGAACGTATGAGCGTGGAAGAACAGGTGGATCAGATTCTTCAAGACATTGATTTCGACAAGAACGGTTACATTGATTACAGCGAGTTCCTCACGGTGGCCATGGACCGTCGTAACTTGATGCAGAAGGATCGTCTAGAGAAGGCGTTTAAACTTTTCGATGCAGATGGATCAGGAACCATTTCTTCTGAAGAGTTGGGCAAAATGTTTGGTGTTGCTGATGTTAGTGCAGATGACTGGCAACGCGTGCTTCATGAGGTTGATTCCAACAATGATGGGCTAATTGACTTTGAAGAATTCACTGCAATGCTTACCAAATTGGTGTAAACTAGGTGTCTAAATGCATACACGTAATCTATATATTATTCACGCACACTCCTTTTTTCTTCAGAGCAGCAATGGCACATATACCTAGAATTAGACACAGAACTCCCTATGTTGCAGTAGATGTTGACGCCACCTTTATGACTCCTGTGCCAGAGATTTCACGTAGTAATGCTTATTCATTCATTGAATGCTGTGAATCTGGCCAGGTTGCATTTTTTTGCACAGGTAAGCGTTAGAGCAAACTGTTATATATTCTGTTCAAAGTATCTGCCACTTTTACAATAATTGGATCTATATGAAAATGGTATTGCATATATTCACAATTGCATAGTATTGTTGCACAAGTAATACGTGTCTGTCTGACAAATATTCATGGAGTACATCCTCAGTGATATCCATAGTAAATATCTTACCATTGTTCTGATTATAGATGTGTCATACAGTTCGTGACCTGTTTATTAGCCTATGTCATTAAATGAGTAAAAGTGCCCATTTGTTTTGTTGACCCAGGTTGGACTGAGAACCAGGACTTTTTACACGTAATATTGATGTTCAGGTAGGGGCAGAGAAGAATCTTTGCGTATATTATATGACTTATATGATGGGTTTCCTGCGTATCAAGGATATCCCGGAGTATACCACAGTGGTGCAATCGTAATTGACAAAAATGGAAAAATCATTCATGCCACATATTTCAGCCCTCATGCCACCGAACACATAGTAGATGCCATCAGATATATGTGCCATGAGACCATGACCATATTCTGCTCTTTTGATAGATGGTTGGTACTGTCCGAACATACGAAAATATTGGATTGCGAACTGAAAAATTCTAATAACCATATGCCACTATATAGTTGCACCAGAGATGAAATAATAGGCACTGAGATATCGCAAATTCTAGTTTACCGTTATAAAGATATATCCATGCCATTTGTTGTATACGATAACGTATACTTCAGGATTCGACGGGACAGACGGCCATTTGTACAATTAACGCCGTTGGGCGTATCGCCTTCGCAGGGTATATGGAATCTATTGAAACACTATGGTATTGGCACAAAGATGTTTTCTTATGTTGGACACCATTGTGATATAGAAGATCTTCCAGTTATGGAGGGCGATAACCAGAATAATAATATCGTCGAGCAACAGTCGGAAAGTAAGAATGTAGTGAGGGTTGTGAACAATGAGAACTGCATACGGCACACGAAAACTGCGTAGAGAAGTGTAATGTATATACTTGTGCAGTGCTGTTGGCAAGGCATGCTCTATTCTAGTAATTTAAAATGTATATTCAGGACCTACCAAACTGATCGCTTTGCTAACATCTGATATACACGGTACATGATGTGGTGTCGCTGAGAATATCTAAAGATTCATGGGTTTATTCCTTTAATAATCATCATACACTACAAATTGGAGGGCATGATTTCTATAACAAATTACTGCCCTACGGACGATAGAGTACATTTTATAGCTGTTGTAACGTGACATTTGTGTTATCTATACATGTTTAGTGAATCTGTCATTTATTTTACATACTAGTCAAGCACAATTTCACGGGGAGAAAATAAGTGCTCTGTATACTTCACCGGTTCCGCTCTGGATTAAAATATAGTATAGTCATTGGATGTTACTAGTTGCTTTAGGAAATTTCGTGTCCCAATATGGACGTAACATCAACGTAATGACGTGACTAAAATGGACAATGGGATGCAATTCCATTACGAAGACACTGGTGATCATAGATTTACCGTGAATGGGCAGCGCTGGATTACTATTTTAGATTCAACAGAAACCACAACTAAATGTTAACCACCAATTATCATCCCAATTACTAAGTGAGACCCTATACAACGAAGATGGTAAGTTGCTTACTAACATCTGTGTGATAATGCCAGAACACATCACACACACGCAAAACGCAGTGCGTCCCATTGAGATTATGGACTAACATATGTCGCATTCATTCATCTAAGCCACAACTAACCTCTAACATTAATAAACGCAGCCATATAGATATAATAATCAACCCCAATCAGAAATCAACACATATTACACACATACCTTCACAAGATGTGTAATGGATATGAAGAACAAATCTAGTATCACCCTTTATGTATGAGACATGGAAGGTAGTCACATGGAAAATCTCTAATTCCATCAAGAGTGAGTCCATACAGACCTCCAGAAGCTCCTCTGACGGTTATAGCATAAATATACTGGCGAAAGTCTGTAAAATTCTGTAAAAGACAGAATACCCCATAGTTAGCCCCGAATGCATGTTTTTCTTCGTTTTATGACGTATGAGCTCCTTTGCGGCTTTTGAGGCCAAATATCTACTTCTCTTACTATATTATGTTTAACTTTATCGGATTTTGATGTATCATATTGACCAATAACCTGGAAGGTTGGTTTTGTCTTCCCTACCATCACAACGATAATAATCTTCTTTATCGGAACCAAAATGATGTTTTTCATAATTTTGGGCGCATACATATGCAACCATTTGGTTCTTGGTTGCGATGTGAACGATAAATCGAACCCCAAGTTGCCCAAGCACTTCGCTGTTGACATTGATGGCACTTACAGGGTATTGAACGATGACGTCATGAATAAGAACGCAACAGCTTTTGGTAAAGCCATTGAAAAAGGAATCAACGTCTTCTTTGCTACTGGGAGAACTTTCCAAGAAACACAAAGGCTATTCAATAAATCTGACTTCCAAAAAATGCATTACAATTCTCTGCCAGGAGTATATGCTGATGGAGCAGTAGTTTACGATGAAGATGGAAATTTACTCAGCTTAAAAACCTTGAGCCACGACGTAGTGGATGATGTGTTAACCATAGTCATGAAAAACTGTGAAAAATATAAGCCTATTGTGTTCACGAATGATGATATTTATCTGCTTTGTGATATCGGACCTGAATTGAGTGAGAAGTTCCATAAATATGTTGAAAATGCTAAAAGTTCATATATAACACAAGAATCATTAAGAAATAAAGATGTATTGTTTTTGGTTAGCAGATTTGCGGACGAAATCTTACGCAACCTAAGTGATGATACCATTAATAGTTTTATCCACTCTCCTTTTGCTTACGGTTTCTATAAATTTTCACCACTAAACGTTAACAAGGCTGAAGGTATTAAATGCTTAATGAAGCGTTACAACACGACAATTGAAAACTGTGGGTGCATGGGTGACAACCTCAATGATCTTGAAATGCTATCCGAATGCCCATATTCCTTTGCCCCTAATAATGCTAAAGATCAAACGAAACAAAAGGCCAAATATGTTATGAAAGAAGACTATTCTGAGGGAGCTTTTGCTAAGGTAATGGAAAAGCTCTATGGCATTATCGTATAAGACTAAACAACTATTTTATAGGCATGTGAAGAATATTTTCCAGCGTTATATAAATGGATATTTATGACATGTTAAAGGATTCATTCGCAAAGATCTGGTAACCTTGTAACATCTTCTTCCCTCTACATTTTGAGATTGATATAGTATATTACTCAATACAAGGGAGACATCCAAGAAAACGTTGCGCTATATAACAACATGTCTGTTATCTAAACATGTACTCTCCGCCAAATGAACGGTCAGTACACACAAAAGTAACGCAGTTTTTAGAGTGGGTAAATCAAACCTGTATACAAGCAGACTTACAGTTCAAGGAAAGTATGAAATGAAGTTTGCTCATTTACGCATCTCAGATTCTATGTGTATTTGCTTTATTGGCAATGTTGAGTACGGACAATTGCGAATCTGACCTGATCATTAGAGAATGTGTATAAAAATGGCATTCGCAAAATGCGTAAGTGGCATGCTTGCCCGCATCGCACAGTGAGTCAACACATGGATATATGGTTCAAAGACACATTTGTCTTTTGAGCAGCCGCAGCATCACATGCAACATAAAAACCTAAATTTAAGCGGATGTATTGGTTATATTTATAGTAAGCAACTTGTGATTGTGTTATTATAAAAATAAGGGAGGTAATGATGCCACTTTTGTAGCTTGTTATGGGGACGGAGGTAGCATTGTTTATTATTGGCCATTTAAATAATATTTAAATGATTTCACAATTGTATACTTGGTTACATAGTGATTCAGCCGGTACATAAGGGATGTTATACATTTTATTTGGGGCTTGTAGACCATTGTATATAAGTTAGCCTCTTTACATTACACCAAGAATTCAACAGTAGAGCATCGTTTTCTGCTTTCACTATCATATTTTCATTTTTATTTTAATTACTTTTTTCAAAATGAGATCTGCATCTACTTTTGTGGGACCCATAACCCCTCCTAAGTACTTCGCCATTGATATCGACGGCACATTCTTCACTACGAACCCAAAAGCTTTTGAAAAGAATCGCCGAGCGTTCCGTAAGATGGTTGAGGAAGGTTATGTGCCGTTTTTAGCAACAGGTATGTTGATGTGTATGTGGTTTCACATGTTATTCAGGCCGCTCATATGAGACTGCTGTGATTGCGTTAAAAGATATAATGGCTGACGGTCTATATTCCGGCTACCCTGGAGTGTACCACAATGGTGCTTTGGTATATGACAAAGATAAAACGCCGATCTTCCGCAAAGCTTTTGACAAATCTTTCATACGTGATGTTTGTGACGCTGCTATAAAGAAGGGTATCGAGACCAGTCTAGTATTCCTTTCAGAAACTAAGATTTATTCTTTGGTTCCAGGATCCGAGTGCGCTGACCGTCTTGCTAGTATATGGGATTGGGATTCTGATCTCGTGGTTCGTACAGCGGATGAAATCGTTGAGCAGGATATTCTCCAAATTATGTTGTCTCGATACAACGAATTATTTGAGCTCATCAAGGGCAGGGAAGGTATTGATTACATCACGAGGATCGGTGATCGTGGTATGGGCGATCTCAACCCCCCTGGAATTAACAAGTCAACTGGATTGAAGGCATTGATGGAGAAATACAATGCCGCACCTGAGGACTTTTGTTTTATCGGGGATGGAACAAATGACATTGAAGCGATGGAGTTTGTACCATTATCTTTTGCAGTTGGTAACGCACAAGAATGTGTGAAATCGCACGCTAGATTCGTGATGGATGAGACAAACGATGACGGTGCTTTTTCCAAATTGGTACAACTTGTATACGGTATACAGGTCGACTAAGCGCCTCATCTGACCATACATCGTTAGATTTAACTGCTATTTCCTTGTATTTAAACGTTTTGATTCTTTGTTTCTGTGCCAGATATTCACTGGAATTTTATTATACTGGATCGAAATAAAGATCTTCTACGGAGAAAACATCACTTAACACACTAGTCAACATGACAATAATTTTGATTAATTCTTCTGTTTTACAGAGTATTGCTACATTGCTATCCCCTGTTTATGTTAGTATAATAGACAGGCGCGGTATAGCTAAGTTGTAGCTACAACGCAGGGCATCCGTTGTTATAGATCACTTCTATTTTTGCTTTAATTCAATCATTTATTCTCTTATACACTAAGTAAGTGACTTTATGATTCAAATACGGTTGTAATGGGTTTATTTTGTATCATGGTACATAGTGGATCTCGCACGATGTTGGTTGGCAGCGCAATTAAGTTGTAAAAAACCTTTTTCGTCACACGGCAGTCTTTTACGTCTCAAAGGAGATATTTTTTGCAAAATGACCAATTTATCTTTGAGAATTTTCCCTGGTATGGGGCTTCAGGGTTGCCGTGCTTTAGGCCAACGACATCGTCGCGCGATCAAGAACGCATAAACCCATAGACAAATAGGTGTTCTTCAGAAGCTAGCTTCTGGCTTTCTGGCCAGTGTATATAGCTGCTTTGAACAGTTCTCGCTTGGCTCCGCTCCAGTGAGTACTGTTTTATCCAATATGGTCACTCTTTCGCAGTTTTACTCATACATATTCATCATGTCTGTGGCGGCAAGCAAAATCTGTCTGTCTACAGATATATTTGGTCCTGTGAAAAGTGATTTCTATCGACCAAAATATTTTGCTGTTGACATTGATGGAACTTTTCTCACACATAATGATGATGCTCAAGAGAAGAATCGTCAAGCCTTCTCTCGTGTTGTAGCTGCAGAGTACAATATTTTCTTCTGTACAGGTATGACTGCATTTTAACTAGATCACATAATGTTTTAGGGCGTCCGTTGTCTTGCTCAATCGGAGTTTTGGGTGACAATTACATAAAAAGCACGGGATACAGTGGTTATCCTGGAATATATCACAATGGAGCCGTTGTTTATGGCCATGCTGGTGAGGTACTACGCATGGTAAAGTTCAGTAGGGACTTTATGACTGCATTTTGCCAATACATAGAGAACAATGGGTTGCAGCGTTATGTTCTTTTTGCGGACATGTACAACTTCTACATGTTAGACAATGACTGTAGTCAGCTGCGCCATGCAATGGACGAAATAAACTACCGCGGTGATCCGTTGGTTGTTTCTGTCGACGATATTTTGACCAAGAACATTACCTTGATTACGGTCCGCGGCGCTGAAATCATTACAAAGCAAACACACTTCGTTCGGGACGTCGATTACGTAATGAAAGCAGGTTCCATTGGCTGCTTTGACATAACGGCCGGTAGGTGTACCAAGGCCGAAGGTCTTAAAGTGTTGCTTGAAAAATATGGGCTCGGTCCTAAGGACTGCGGATTTATCGGTAACGGTACAAATGATATCGAAGCTATGGATCTTTGCGAGTTATCATTTGCTGTGCGCAACTCAGAACCCACTGTTGCTGACCATGCAAAGTACCATCTAAACGAGACCAATGACGAAGCAGCATTTGCAAAGGCCATTGATATTGTCTATGGTTTGTAATCAACATATAGTGGTAATATCCACAGTTAGATGCACTAATATTTGTAAACAGTGTGCTTTAAATATTGAATAGTCAGTGTGACGGTATCTGTTTGAACAACTTTGATTGTTCTCCAAGTGCTCCGGTTTGTGAGACAATGCAATTTGAATTTTCTTTAAGGCATGGTTTCATGCACTACGGTCTTATGAATATTGTATGTAACAACACTTACCTTAAAGTCAGATATGGACATATTGGCTACCCACTTGTTGAGGCAGTTCCTTAAAATACATAGAGCAGCGTCACATACACATGGCTCCCAATTAACAATTTCCATGCCCCCTCTAGGGCAGGTGTTGCGAGCGAGCATACAAGCAAGGAAGTCTTGACTTGAACTTGAGGCATCTGGTCCGAGACAATATCTTAATACTGTCAAAAATGGACTATCCTTTATTTTATCAATTTCGAGGTAGAAGTTTCGATCGCTAGACGATTTTAACGCTTCAACAACACTTTTAGCACCTATGCTGAAGCACTGTTCGTCCGAGACAAGAGCGTAACATCCGTAGGTGCTTACGGCTGTTAATAACGTCACTAACGTACCGAAGGCACGCATTTTATGTTAAATAAATCTTATTTTGCCCCCATGATCTCAAGATGCATAGCGCTCAACACCTGCGCGCGCGCGACCGTTGCCACCTGGTGTCTAAAACCGCTCTGTTTAATATTAATAGCACTTCACAAAGGATTTACCTTGCTAATAAATATCCACTTGCACATAGGTAATATGGTCGGAAAACCCCGTAGTGTGTGACTACTTTCTCTCTGTATAAACATTGGAATCATTATAATGGTAATATATAAATCCTCAAGCCTGTGATGTGCTTGGTTTAAGCCTTTATATACTTGTAAATAATTATAGCCTATTTTGAGCCAACGATTTTATGTCTTACCTGTTTGCTTGTATAGCTCTTCCCTGCTCTGCTGAACAGTTAGGGCAGTGGGAGTAGAAGTACTGTTTACTTTTAACCCAAGTAATCGGTATGAGATGGTAATCAAGTAGGAACTTGATGTGCGGTTTTTTTAATTTCCTTTTAATGACTCCAGAGGGCGGTTGATGATCGGCGATATACTTACCGGTGGTAGATGATCGACCGCATGTATGGCATCCATATGTTTTGCCTATTTGGTTTATCAATCTCTTTTGGGCAACGTTAGCGTAGTTATAGCCATCTGCCAGTAGCAAGCTGTTTGATACAGCGAACGCCCCTGGATGTGCTATATTACTAGGTGTGAAAGAATGCAGCCTATGTGCTCATTGATTCTAGGTTATATACTTACCTTCCTCCCAATAAGAAGAATGTCGACAGACAATATAGCGATATAATGACTGATTCTTTAGAGAAGGGTCTCAATATGGGCAATTTTACGTCAACCCTACCATAGCTTCTTCCCATAACAGACAGCTTCACTTCAGACTGTGGTGTTGGTAGTATCATTAGAGGTGTAAAATTTGCTGACTTTAGCTTATTACACCATTTCAAGGCAGTGCCAATAGCTGCGATAACGGCAAGCGGTATTGATATAGATTTATTGGTTCTTTGTAACAGAGATTGTGCTTCATCTTTCCCAAGGGTATGCGGCAAAAACGTGCCCATAACACTTTCAGACAGCTTATATGCTATGACTCCACCAGCCGTTACAGTAATGAAACCTGAAACGTGACCCAATAAGATCGATGATGTATCAATATCGAATGCTTCCTGTAAACGCTGGGATAATAGCGCTATAGCGACAAAAATTACATTCACAGCAACTGCTTGTACTGTGTATGTACCTATAAATCCTAGAAGATGCGAGCAACTGGCTTACCAAGTAGCGAAGAGATGTGTCTTATATCGTATTTTGAACGTAAGCGATCCCAAATCTTTGATACGCCAAATTCATTTGGCATATTAGTTATTCTATACAATTGTAATCCTTTATTATGTACAGATTTGGGTGTTTCAGTTTCTTCATTTAAAATCCCGGGCGTCTGATCATTGTAATCGCAAGTGCGCCCATCTGTTGGTGCAAGTTGTACTATAACAAGCAGAAGCAGCGCTTTTGCTGAATTTAGCTTCATCTATAGATATCTACATTTCATTTTTGACTTATTAATATTAACTATGTGCCAATGTGTAAATGTTATTGCCCATGTGTAGCGATGTTATTCTCGTCCCCAGGATATAACTTCTTGGTATGTCTAACACAATGTAGCTTTTAAGTTAGCTATAATGTATATATGTAGCGTGTTTACAGCGCGTTTTCAGCTATTTAAAAGATTAACATGGGAGTATAAAAATGATTCTCGTACCTTTTCCAATGTAGTTAACAATGTTCTCTTGGCTTTGTCCGCAGCCGACTCAAAAGCATCACTCGCTAGAGTTGCGAGATCATCCAACTCTCACAATGTAGTTCACGGGGAAATTGAGCCGTCAATTACAAGCAGTGCCCATCTGGTGGACTCCACTTCTGTGCCTAAGGAAGATGGACCAGGAGTTACTTTACCAAATTTATCGCAAGACGAATCGGCTACTTCCACAACTAATAGAGAGTTTGTAGGAATCATGTCACCTGTTTGGTGCAATGGAATCCGCAATGTTATTCGCCACAGGTACACAGACGAAGGGGTTTGGAGCATCTTGTATAATCACTTGCCGTCGGGGCGATTTTGCATTTCTCTTTCTGACTTACCGCATATAAATCGCGTGTTGTTAAGCATTCGTTCCTTTGAGTGCCGAAATGCAGCGGTACAATCCAAAGTGTCCAAAATTACAGGTAAGTTGCTAAAGGGTATATGCCTAGCTGCACGAAAGGAGCTTAACCGAGGAGTAATCGACTTGAAAACAATGCCTCATAGGTTAGGGCATGCTACTGAGAGTCCACCATTTACTGAAGAACATGATCCATTGCTGTGTACACCAACTGTGGATGAATCTAACTGTCCGAAGGCATTCACCGATGATCTGTGGAAGACGTGGTACATTTTATATAAGTCCCCAACTATAAGATGTAATGATACCATGGAAATATTGCTTGAGGTCCTCGACCGCCATAAGAAAGTAGTGGATTCTTTTGATTTAGGTCGTGTATTGCGTATGATGTCCTGTATATTAAGCAGTAAATGCTTGTCCTTGATTGAGGAGCGTCTTTTAATCAAACTGTACAAACGGATGTTATATATAATCGATGCTCGATTAAGATCTATATCATTCGAGGATATAGCTGAGGGTGGTGAATCTTGTAACCTGGCAGCGTACCAAGATAAGAAAGTGGAAGTACTCCAGGATGTGCCTGATGAGCATTCAGAAGCTATAAATGCAATGGAACCAATTACTGGACGTAACAACATGCTATTGAAGCAAGGTAACCTTTTTTGGACGCTATCCCATGTACGAGATTCACTTGGAACAGTAGCTGACATGTGGCATAGGATGCCAACATCGTCATTTGGGTCTATTCTACATTCCGAATTGAATGTCAATGGGATATTGTGGCTATTGAAGGTATCTAAAATAACTCTCGAACGTTCAGTGGCAATACACCAGCGACTCTGGAGCTGTGCTATCAGTTACACAAGTATTCCATCATCTGGATCCACTCATATGTATCCCGATGAGCTATACAAGGGCGACATAATATCAATGGTTCGTTCACTTGACTCCGGTATCAAGATTCTAAAATCAGTGGTTGCAAAACGGGTTGTGGAAAAGTCATCGGAGGGCAGCTCATTGGATAGATTGACTGAACCATTGTACGATTTTTGTTTAGTACATTTCCATAATCCACCACATTCTATCGTTCGGTTGAATAAACAGCAGGTAGCTGCGGGCTATTATCTCATTTTACACGGTGCTGTGAGCTGTGAATGCAGCATTGATCGCATTGATTTGATTTTAACATGGACACTGTCAATGTTACATGCGTCCATTGATAAATTTGTGGAGCATAACCCAGGTGAGCTGCTTCATTTGGTTGCTACAGTTGACAAACTGTTATGCTTGATCCGTGATCTAGATGCCTCGGCCGCCAAATGTTCTGAGATACAGGATACCATCTGTGGTACGCTGGTTAAGTTATCAGAAGTACCTGAGTCAATTCATCAACACTGGATTAACAATGGTGATATATCTTACCTCTTAATGCTGCTACAAAGGTATGGATGCTTGTCATACAGTAACATCTCACGCATTATACCTAACACCAAGGTCAAGTGGTGGACATGGGATCCTCACAAAATTGCGATATTCTGCCATAGTGTGTCTAAATTGGGGAGCCTTAATAACGATACCCTTTTGGGTACTATGGATGCATCGTTACAAACAACAGATTTGGGCCAACTGGACAACCACGATGCTATCACGTGTATGGAGGACATACTGCTGCCCATAGGCAATATGTTTTGTGAATTAGACAGACTACTAAAGCAGGATCCAAAGTTGTTGTGTCACTTAAACCATGCACAGCTTCTTTCTTTGGCCACGTGTTATGCCACTGCTAACGGCTCCCTATCATTACCTTTGGAGCAGATGTTATTGGATCGTGTTCATCGCATGAACATCGTGGAGTGCGTGCAGGCTATGTGTTTAAGATCAGTTGTTATTTTGAAGGCTTCTATAAATCGCATTAAAAGGTTGCTTGAACACGGCAACAGGATAGTTGACATAACACCAATTTTGGAATATATCTACAATGGGATTTGTTTAAACAGAGTAGATCCCAGTAGTGTTGGACTTAATGTGAATAGCAACAACTTGTTTCCCCGAAATGTGGATACAAAGATTAATTGCGACCCTGTGGATGCTATTGCCATAGTTAAGCAACTTTGTGAAGTACTGTCTCGAATAGAGTCTGACGTAATGGTACTGAGTGATTTGGATTATTTCCAGCGGAAGTTAGAAAAGAAACTATACAACGAGACACGTATAAAGCATGTTGCCATCGATAGAGAGCAGTCTATAGGTACTCTAGTTATTGCATCACAGAGTGCTAAAGAGATGTTACTGAACGAGAATGTGCAAAATGAACATCAAGTGGTATACACTACGTTAGCGAATTTGTTTGGCCAAAGGCAATGTAACTAATGAGTTCATTCTTCATCGTCGTCCAAAATACCGTAGTCATCGTCTGCGAAATCGACGGAGACGGTATCTAGGTAGTAGGCCAATGGAGCATGCCACAACTCTCTCCTCAAAATCTCACCGAAATCTGGTCGATTGACCCATTCTTCCGTCGTGAACCTGAATGCTATAATCATCTAGTCAATGTATTTACCATTCAAATAATGACCAGTCGATGCACCTTTCATCAGATCTTGCTTTTTGTGCAACTTCGATTGGGCTTTTACCCTCTTTCCACTCAATCTTCGTGCATTCCACTACGTCATCCTTGTCGTTAGTGAACACTATGTGTTTGGTTAGCACTAGGGGCTCCATGTACTCGCGAGCTTCTTCGGTAAATGTGAGCGTCACTTTGTACGATCCATTATTATCGATATTATCTTCAAGATCTATCTTTTGTAGCAATTCCAATATAGGTGCGTCAGCGGTGGTGAGGTAACTCAATGCTGGGTGGTGAGAAATAGCCTTTGCCCAGAATCCTGGAATCTTATCAATTATTTCCTGTTAGCCGTTTTCAGTGTTTAAAAAGAAACTACCTGTCTTTTTTTGAAATGTGGTTGTTTCTTGCGATCATACTCACGCTGCAGTTCAATCTGTTTAACAGCACATTCTTCATCAATTTCTAATAGAACCTTCTGGACTACATCAGTCGTGATAATCTCCATAGATAATCAACTAACCTGCGTCGAAATCGTGCATATACAACGATAGTGCCTGTGTGTCTACTGCGTCGCCATATCTATTCAGATATAAGTATAAGCACGACTTAACTTACACCTCTGGTACAGCGCCATCTGGCGTACCTTCTTCCAAAGAACGCTTCATTTTCTTGGATTATATAAGCAGTGTGTCCGTGATTATGTCCCAGTAAAAACTATAAAAAGTACAATTAAGTAAATTATAACGATCGAGTGGGAAAATGTAAGATTCTATTATACTAGTGGCTGTATAATTGCCGATGGGGAATTGCTGCTTCAATATGGTTCACACCATTGGTTTGTACTTCGTAGTGAACGTTAATATAGGTAGAAGGGAAGAATTTTCTTATTGCTTTTCTGCTGTCCAGTCCCCACAGTGTACTGTCTACAGTGCTATCATTGCCATTATAATTCCCAAATACCATTTAAAACAACATTTAAGGACGCCTATTGACCTGACTATATGGTTACGTTTTGAGGGAATCACTGGGTTACCATCTATGCATAGGTGAATTGCCTAGTGCAGCTAATAATCTTCCTTCTTTATTTGCTATTAATAACACTGTTTTTAAACACACAATACATGTAGCTACACATCTGTAGGATTCGTTCACTTTGTTTCTATTCTAGCGTTACACATAGCACTCTAGACATACAGTTAGCCTGATGAGACTCTTGTGTATTGGATTCATTTAACATCGATAGCGACCGTGTATATTACACATTAGTTATTTTGTACTAATCAAAGTATTTGAACTGTCAGATCAGTGTTTTTGTATATCGGGTGTCCATTCGAGTCCGTGATAACTGCCTACTATTGGTCACACGATGTTTACTACCGGTAGAAGGTCATTATATTTTTTGGCGTCAGCGTCTTGTATTGCTACATTTTATAACAGTGCATTGACTCCTGTTGTTGCTCAAGGGTGGTTGAACATGTTTACTCACGGCGCTTGTCCTTACCGTGGCAATGGCTGTGCTCAGGCCGGGTATGTTTCATTGATCACGTATTTTACAATACAGTAGGCCTCATGACAACAAGCATGTACATTTGGGCAGCTTTCGTGATGATAAATCCGGTGGATCTTTAGAGATCACACTTAACAAGTCTGAATTGACCAGCGATGCTATCTACAATCTTACTGTTGAGAGTCAGATGTCCACTGGTTACTTGTGGATACCTATGGGCATTTACTCCAGTTCAGAGCATGCTGCCATAGTAGGGAGGCAGGAGTCTTTTTACGCCGATCTATTGACCAAGGACTATATGAAAGACGCCATGTCTAAGGGTAAACAGGCTCATGACATAACGATTACTCCATTCAAGGCCCAATCTGGTATGTGTAGGTCTTTGTGTTAATATATAGTACAGGTGGTGCTGGTGTCGAAAAGGGTCCTTCAGGTTGCCCAGTTGGCGCTGCGGAGATTTCCATGTGTACACTAACTGTTCACCAAAGCATCGGTGAAGGTGTTTACCATGTTCATTTTGGTTATGTTTCTCCTTTTAGGGGTCCCAATGCTGCTTGTACCAAGGAGCTTGTGATTCGTATCGTGGCATAGTGGTATATAGTTACTTGGTTAATTCAGCTAACACACTGAAACTTGTGTGTTATATTTTGAAATAATGTACCATTAAAAACATATGGATATTAATTTTGTGTTTGTTTTTGATCGATTATATATTGTTACTGGCGTGGTTGCCCCCGAGCTGTACCTTCTACAACCAGGCAGTTGTATTTTACTTTAAAATTTGTTGCATTTCAAAATGCTCGTTCCAAAATGGCACAGCAGACTGATTTGCTCAAATCTACGGAGCACATCAGGAATGTCTGCTTCCTTGCTCATGTGGACCATGGCAAGACTACTCTGTCTGACAGTTTGATATCTAGCATTGGCATAATAAGCGAGCGCATGTCTGGTCGTTTGCGTTATTTAGATAATCGTGACGATGAGCAGCGCCGCATGATAACTATTAAATCTTCTAGCATATCATTACTGTACTCTGCTAGTGACACTAGCAATCGTACAGGGTGTAATCGTTTATTTAATGACCAGCCGTGTATTATTAACCTTGTTGACTGTCCTGGTCATGTTGACTTTTCCGTTGAGGTTGCTACCGCAGCCAGGCTTTGCGATGGCGCATTGTTGATTGTGGATGTTGTTGAGGGCATATGCCCTCAGACTAAGGCTGTTTTACGTCAAGCATGGCGCGAGAGCGTGCGTACAGTGCTCGTGCTTAATAAGATGGACAAGTTGATACTAGACCTCAGTATGACACCAGAGGAGGCTTATAACCGTTTACGTGATTTAGTGGATCAGGTCAACGCTCTTATGTTTCAATTGTACAACGAGTACCTCAATCGTGACAGTGATGACGACGTGGCTAAGGTGGACACTAGTGCTAAAAAGTGGTTTTTCTGTCCATCTGATGGCAACGTTGTATGTTGCAGTGCTATACACCGCTGGTGTGTGAATTTGCGTGACTTCGCTCAGCATATCGTCCGTAAACTAAATGTTCCCGAGACCAAGAGTGCTGGCATAGTACAGGCTTTATGGAGTGATGTATATTACTGCCCGCGTTCAAAGTCTCTGAAGCCTATAAAGTCTGGTGAGAAGCCTTTATTTGTTCAGTTTGTTCTTGAGCAGATATGGCGTGTTTATGAATCCATATTGACTAGCTGGGACTCTGTAGAGGCTGCTAAATGTGTGAAGTATTCGGGTGCTACTTTAAGTCCTCGTCAATCCCAGCTGTTGTCTAGGTCAGACACTCCTTCATCAGAGGAGCGTGAGGAGTTGTTGACTACTGTTATGAGTGCCTGGTTACCAATTCCTGGCGGTATCATTCGTATGATTGTGGAGTGCCTTCATGACCCTGTGAAGGCTGCTCAGAAGCGTCTTAAACGTATATGTCCCGGTATACTAGATTACCGTGCTTATAATGAAGTTGTGTCTTGTAGTGTCAATGCTCCTACTGTAGTCCACGTGGCAAAGTTTTTGGGCTGTGACTTGAATATGATGCGTTTAACAGGTGATGTGTTACATGGTGGCGAGCGTTCTGACGAGTTCGTTGCCTTTGCACGTATATTCAGCGGTTGCCTCAAAGTGGGTAGTCGTCTATACATCTGTGACACTGGAAGCGCATCGGTTACTATGAAGTACAGCGACATCCTCACTGCTGAGGAGACTCGTAAAACCGTTTGCGTGGAGCGTATTATGATATGCATGGGTGCTGACCTTCTAGATATCGATGCCGGATGGCCAGGTAACATTGTTGCTATATACTTATCTCAGCACGATGGCGGTTCCACTGATTTATCACTTGGCACAAATCCCATGATACGTAGTAACAACATGGACCATGTAAGTTTATCTCTTACATGTTACATACGCTAAAGGTAAAGGAGGTGATGGCCTGGATCCTATCACTGGGAGACCCTCATAGACAGAAGATGAAGCGTGTTCATGATGCCTACGACGAACGTCAAAGGTTTTCTCGTCAGGGTAACCTGTGCAGTGTGGATCGTCATCTTACATTGAGTAGCGACCCATCATTCCCAGGATTCCCTCCCTTGAACCTAGAGGTGGGTTGTCAACGTATTGATATATACTCTTCAGTTCAACAACCCTATCATCCGTGTATCGGTTGAGCCTCAGAATGTGAAGCACACTAACGAGTTTCTCATGGGTCTCGCTTACTTGTACATATCAGATCCCGCTATTGAGTTGGATGTTTTACGCTCTGGCGAGTATGTTTTGGCATGCTGTGGCGAGATCCACCTGGAACGATGTGTTAACGACTTGGCTAACCTTTACGCCAAGGTTCCCATTAACGTGTCCAAGCCTCGTGTATCTGTTCGCGAGGGTATTATTAATCTGCAACACCTTGACAACGTTGGTGTTGCTTACGCCAAGGTATTTAGCAAGATGGTCAACTTCCCACCATGGCAGAATAATGCTAATGACGATTCCGTTGTTACTGACCCTAGTTTCGATATGAAATCACTGCATCCTATAAAAGGCATACCTGGTGTCTACATGACCTCTTCGGCTGCAAGGTGCGGTACTGAGTACGCTGTTACTGCTGCTGGTGATGTGGTTATTATGGTCCGGGCCGTCCAAATGCCTCCCGAGCTTCTAGATTACATGGATCACAACAATGACGATATTAAGCGTGCTATCTACGATGGCATCGCGCAGACTAATAGTGGCAGTGCCACTAGTGAAGATCGTATTACTGCTTTCCTCGATAAAGTAGAGTCTGACATAATGTCAATTTGGCGTACGAGTACGGGCCAGCGTGGTACCAAGGTTGACATAGGTCGTCTTTGGGCTGTTAGTACCAATCGCGGCAGTCGTGCTATGTTGTTTTATAATGATAATAACGGTCTATTGATATCGGAGACTGCAGCTTCAACTCCTACTCATGGTGGTAACAAGCCTAGTAAGCCCTCCACTACCCTTCACTGGCGTTTTAGGGACAACTATCAACCAGAGGACGTCAATTCCTTGGAGTCCTCCAAGTTAATTTCAGCGTTGATATCAGGATTCGAGATTGCTGCTCAATCAGGTCCTTGCACTGAGGAGCCGCTTCGCGGCGTTATTTTTGTCATTGAGGGTGTCTATCATTATGTATACCCTTGCCACGATCTGTATAAAGACAATCTATACATTCGTGCTTCTTGTGACCCTCGGGCTAGTAAGCTACCTGCTTCCATATGTGAAGAGAGTCATAATATAGATGACATTGTATTAGACTGTGTTCCTGAGGGCACGGAGCACAGCAGTTGTGACATATCTCCCCAGCCCTTGGCTGAGAGCTCTGACGACCACTCCAGTGCTCGTGGTACCAAGTGGTCCGTTACTGAACTTGAAGGCTTGGGTGTGGAACATACATCCAACGAGACCACAACGTTTGGCTCCAGCATTGACGAGCATCAGGATATTTCATCGCAATTTAGTGACGTTCTAACGTTGCAATCATCTCACCGATCTGGCAGTGGTGCTTCCAGTACTGGCAACGTAGGTTATGTGTATTTGATACTATATCTTACAGATAATATCCACGATGAGGTCAGTATGCCGCAAGGCCCTGATGCAGCGTGGTCGCCCTCGTATATACGAGGTATTGCTTCGTCTAGAGATCCAATGTGACCAATGTGTTCTCGGGAAGATTTACAGTGTCCTTCAGAAGCGTCGCACCCAGATAGTTTCCGAGAATGTGCGCAACGGCACTAACACTTTCATGATCGAGGGTTTGATCCCCGCTTCTGAGTCTTTTGGACTTGCTCAGGACTTGCGTTCAAAGGCTTCCGGTGGTGTTATATTCCACTTACAATTTAGTCATTGGGAGATGAACCCAGATGACCCTTTCCCCGAGGCCTCTATGACCGATGAGGAGTTTGAGGACGAGGGGTTCAACCTGGGTGCTATGATTCAGGCTAACATCCCTCGTAAGATTATAAACTACATTAGAAAGATGAAGGTTGGTTTTACGATATTCAATACATAGTGATCAGGGTCTCCCTACTGAGGAGAAGGTTGTTGTATCTGCTGAGAAGCAGCGCACGCTTTCAACTAAGAAGTGAGCTTCTATCTCTTTAATCTAGTGCATCCATCTGTTTAAGCTTGTTTAGCGCGTCTGCTAGTGTTGATGTAGCGCGATGTTTAAGTTTATTGTTGCTTGTATCTCCTACTTTGCGTTTATGGGACACCGTGTCCAACGGTTCCTTGTGTACCTCATCTTGAGAGGATACTTCAGCGCTTTTCGTTACATTTCTTCTACTGCCGCGTGTAGGTTTATTTGGGCATTTAGTGCCGCGTTGATCGATTTTACAGCATTTATATCCCCAACTGTTGGTGTCGCGATTGTAATAACTCCCGAAAATGCTTGAGTGGCCGTGTTCATGTATATCTTCTTTATACCTCGAGCGTATGATTACTTTATGTACTGCGCTATTACTGGGTTTATGTGTTCCTTCCGGTGCTTTCTTGGTTAAAATCAATCCCACGGCATCATCAGTGATTTTGGAATCCGATACTTGATACTTGCTTGGTGGTTTCTGTGAGAGGAGGTACTCTTGGTATTGTTTTTCCTCCTGTTCCCTTAACTGTCGCTTAAGCTCGGTTATACGTATTTCTTCTGCCAGCTTCTCCTTCATCTCCTTTTGGCGCTTTAGCGCTGCCTTGTGCTTCTCTTCGGCAAGCCATACTTTCTCCAGGTTTTCTCTATTTCCCGGGTGAAAGTGCTTGTGATTGATAAAGGAGGCAGATTTATTTCCTATTTTGCCCATCCACATCTTGGCTGCGATATGTTTTAATTAAATTTATATATCTTTTTTAGAAAACCATATTGATACGGTTATTTACAGTGTGTCATCACTGGCGCTCTACAGCGTGGCGCGTGTTAAATTGCCCTAGTATATCTCTAAAGGATTCTATATTCTGTTTTTTCGGGTGTGTATTGTTATTTTGGGTTGATCAATGGCTGATGAGGATGATTCTCGTGTGGAACTGTTTGCCAAGGTATCACCTGGCGAACCATGGCAGTATCAACGTCAGTTTTTCCCTAGTAAATTAGGTGGATTTCCAGCATGGTTGGAACCTAATAACTTGCCATCTGAAGACAGTTTACAATGTCCCGCGTGTTCTGGTATTATGACCTTTGTGTTACAGTTGTATGCTCCTGATGACGATGAGCCTTCCGGTGACGCCTTCCATCGCATGTTGTATCTCTTTGCTTGTCAGCCTTGTGGTACTAGTTGGCGTGTTTTAAGATCGCAATTACCTCGTCGCAATCGTTATTATGATTATCATCCCTCTGAGCCTGGTACTATATTCCCGTATCCTGATCCTATGATCGCCAAATCATGCTGCATTGCTTGTGGCATTCCATCAAGTAGAGAACCTGACTCTAGTGAGGCTGTGGCTGCTAAATGTAAAATTGAAGATATATCTGACTCAATTCGTAAGTGAGAGTATCATGTCTTCTGTATATCACAGGTTGGCGTGGTTTACATCCTCGCTGCAAAATCGCAATTACTCATCAAACTCTGGATGCCACTTTTCCGGAATGTTTATTGGACATTTGTGAAGGTGATATCAAGGAACCTGATGACTACCTCGCGTATGAGCGCGAGTTATATCGTAAATACCAGGAGAAGCGTGCTGCGGGAACTGGTAAGTCATTGTTATACAATTTCATTTCATAGTAAAAGACGACGATATGGATGAATCTGAGGAACGCGCTATTGAAGATATTCAGCGTGAACGTTTAGTTAAAGATGTAAGTTTCCAACGTTTTTGCAAGCGGACTACTCCGGAGGATGTACTGTACTACTGTCGTGATGGAATACCTATGTGGACTAGTGACCGTGCCCCTAGGTTAGAATGTGCTCAACCTGGAGATACGGGGTCATCAGCTGAGGTACCGCTTTGTGATCTCTGCGGAGGTCCTCGTGCATTTGAATTCCAGGTACTACCGCAGATGTTGGTTCATCTCAAGGGTACCCGTTTAGACTTTGCTTCTGTGGTAGTCTACACTTGCGCTGCTTCGTGCAGGCTTGATGGCAAATACCAGCCTGAATTTATCTACGTTGAGCGTGATTACTCTCTGGCTGCCAAGTGACGTTGCGGTGGATATATCCATGAGCAGGTCATTATCACTTGTGCATTAATCTATGATATGTCAGGATTCATTATTGCATTTAATTTCAGTGCCAACGTCATTGTTGACATGTCAGTTCTATGCCATGTGGGTCGCCAATAGGAGCACTTTCTGTGTAATAACACATTTATGTCACATGAACTATATGCCAGTAACATTTCAAAGCCAATGGTAGCTAATTACAGGAGATATATCCGTGATATGGTATAATGCTCACTAATAGAACAACAGGATTCTTGATGGGCAGCAATGCGTTTATATTGTATAACCTTCCATTTATATCTTACATTCTACGTTGCAAGGTGTGCGTGACGAGTCGTGCGGTGGAATGCTTACGTGTTTAAGTATATTAAGTGGCATGGAGCTGTGTCAAGTGTGTGTGATAGTCATGTGCCTGATAGTATCACGGTAATAATGTATACATATATTGTGGCTGGTAGTGTATATAATAATATTTTAAGATGTTGTGCAATACTTCTGCGATCAATCCATGTGAGCATGGTCGTACTGCCGAAGAGCGTGGTATATTCCGTTGTTGCCAATGGCTTGACGGTCTGATTGCAGATGACAGTGCCAGTGCCTTAATTGCGAATTTTCGTCCGTTAAGGCACCCATTAAAGTACTTTGCTGTGGATTTAGATGGTACATTCCTGTCTAATAACCCTGAAGTATTCCAGCGTAACCTTGATGCTTTTGCTAAGGTTTTTCGTGCTGGTTATAAGATATTTTTCTGTACAGGTGTGGTTATCAACATTCTTTTATATGATGTGTAGGTCGCTGTCATACGGACTCTATGCGCGTGATGCCTGCGGGTTTTATGGAGAAGATAGGTTACAACGGTTTTCCCGGTGTATACTACAATGGTGGCATTGTATTCGATGATAAGGGTAATGTTATTGTCAATGAGCTATTCGACAAGGGTATATTATCTCGTATCATTGACTGCATTATTGCTGCTAACCATGAGAAGTACACTGTATTTTTGACTTTTGACTGCTGGTACGTCGTTACTGATGACCGTTCTTACTTCAACGAGATGATTGAATTTGCTGGTTTGAATCGTCCTCTTGTGCGCACTACCTTGGCAGAGGTAATGAAGATGGACATTATGAAGGTCCTCATTTGCAAGTATGCTTTAATGGCTCCATACTTTGGTGGTATGGTTAACCATGACTTCGTTCACAAGCGTGCTATGCTTGACATGACTGACTTGACTCCTGTAGGCGTCACTAAGCGTAGTGGACTTGAGGTATTGCTCGACCATCTAGGTGGTTCTGCAGCTGAATGCGGTTACATTGGTGACGCCGAGAACGACATTGAAGCTATGGAGTTCTGTGATCATTCATTTGCTGTTGGCAATGCTACTGACACCGTAAAGCAATCGGCTAAGTACGTTTGTGAGATAACCAGTGAACAGTGCGCCTTTGCTGCTGTTGTTGATGCTGTATATGGCTCATACATCTCTAGATGAGCTCAATGCGTTATTTATTTTCAAAAATCATTTAAGTTGTGTACCTACGGTGTGGGTACCTTATTTTTAAAGTCGGCTGTTAACTCGGATATTGGTACTTGTGGATTTACGAAATCTTGGATTTCACACGTACCGATGTTTTTATAGCTGTGGATTTTATTCGCTTGGAGCACGTCGTGCCCGCTGTGCAGGCTCTAAAACAGTTTCTGTTAATTTATGTGTAGTAATTTCACATTTTGATATTCCACTGTAGACACGTATTCCCACTTGGTACTGTAATTGTATAGATACACAGCGTACAGACCAGGTCTATACACAGTTATTAGTCGTTTGTACAGCGTATAATGTGTGATCTTTGTCTAATGGGATGTGTATGTGCTGATACTGCAATGTCTTCTTTGGTAACCGAGCAGCCACGCCACAAGTGGCTCTCCAGACACTTACACCTTTGTATAATATGATCTAATTGACCTGGATTTGGCACTAAAATGTGATTACTTCGGTCAAACCCCCACAACCAGGATTCCACACCGGGGGTGGCGTTCTGCAGCTGTCGGAAGAGCCCTTGTAGCGCTCACTTCAGTGGCATATACATTCGATACATTTAGTATTGTTATTTCCTAATTTATATAATTGACTTACTTGGTTGTGTGCGGTGGAATCCTGGCTGTGTGCCTGGATTATTGTCGTAATTAGACAGGAGCGTATCGCTTCCGTTTTTGTTAATGATCGCGTTATTAGCTTGACAAAATGGTTAAAGCATTGTTTGTCGTGGCCAACTTGGCGCTTTTGCGTCATATGTTGGTTGGTGTTGTTGCTGATCCTATAGATGGCGAGATTCCAGACACCATAGTTGAAGACATTGAGGCAGTCATCACTGTGGATGACGGTGACGACTTGGCTAATGTGTCTGGTGACAAGGTTACTGCTGACCCCAATGAATACATTAGGGACCTTCGTAATGCTCTGGGTGGCAAGGGCGCTATTGACCCCGAAAAGGTGTACACTGCTCAGGCCATGTTACCTGTTGGTGAAGTCTTAGTTCTCGCTACTGCCAGTGGCTGCTCATTATTGAACGACCCTGATGGTGAGGTTACCGGTAAGGTTGAAGCCTTGGAGTTCAACTTCCGTGTCTCTGAGCTTGAGGAATGCAGCAAGGTCACCGAGAGCTTAATATCTGCTTTGCAATCTCAGATAGCTGCTGAATGGAGCAATTTGGGCGGTACGTCGCTGCCTGAAGAAGTTGCTTCTAGCACTACATTGAGAGAAATTGGTATGAGAACCAATGGCAAGTCCAGTGCCAAGGACGACGACATGAACATGTCTCTGACTGTCCAGGACATGGCCAATGCATTCTTGATTGCCAATTTGGAAATCAAGTTCATCCCAACTACTGCTGAGGGTGTTGCTGTGATGCACTTCCACATAGCTGATAACACCAGTGCTAAGGAGATTAGTGAGATGATGTCCAACATTGACATGGAGAAGCTGAAGGCTCTGAACGAGGCTTTCAAGGTAGCCAATGATAAAATTGCCAACGCGAGTCCCGAGGAGCTTAAGCAGATGGAGGATGAGCTGAAGGCATTCTACGAGCGTAATGGTGACAACGTTCTCAATCAGGATGATGAAAGCAAATCGATCCTTGAGGAGTTGAGTACTGAGGGCATGACAGGTATTGAATGTGCATCATTATCATTGGAGGACTGTGCATCGATATCTAAGTGCAGTGTCGTTAAATTGAACGGCAAGGAAACTTGCTCAGTTTCTCCCAAGACAGTCTTTTTGCTTATGGAAACTGGCTGTGGTTTACAATCTAAGGCTGGTCTTATGTCTATAGTTCGTGATTTTGTAAGGTAGGTATAATTAGTGGGCCCAATTCATAAAATTTCAGCAACGGGTTGATGAGCGAAGCTACTCACCAGACACTTCGTCAGAGCTTTGACCTTGGTCAGATATGCAACAGCATTGTCCACACATACATGTCCGCTGACATTGCTGAGACTCAGCATCATGAGTCTAAGCCTGGGTTTGAGTTTTGAACTCGTTTATAATCGTATAATTATAGTTTATTGCATATGGTTTGGGTGTCGCGCGTGTTGTGATTCCACGGGCGGCCCTATAAATCGTGGTTCCCTTTTGTTTCTATTGACTATATTATTTTAATCGCCAGCCAATATGAGACCTTTAGTGCTTAGGGGCCATCGGAGGCCGTTAACTTGCGTGAAGACCAACAGGGAGGGCGATCTTCTGTTTACCTGTGGGAAGGTAGGTAAATATTCGTCGATAACTCTAGCCGTTCTACTTTACACATTGTTTTTATTTAATTTATTGGATTTATATCCCTACAGGACGCCTGTTTAATGCTATGGAGGACTGACAATGGTCAACAGATCGGTATGTCCATTTAGTTAGTGTTGATATCTCCACTAGGTCAATACAACACTGGCCGTGGTGCCATTTGGTGTTGTGATGTAACCCTAGACTCTAAGCGTTTGATTGTGGCTACTGGTGACGCCAGGATATTGGTTATGGACACCTTTTCTGGTGAGATATTGGCTGACATACAGGACGAGGGTGCTTGCAAGTATGTTGTTTCCATCTGGAATGTATAACTCCGTATAGATATGTTGAGTGGAACCGTCATCCTAGGAACCAGGATCGTTTTGTTGTGATTCATGACGACTTTGGTGAGAATGTGATGATGGCTGTGAAGGTCTACAAGGTATGTGCTTCGTTGGTGTACTAACGTGTTTACAGCTAAACTTCGTTGAGGATGAGGATGGCAACTTGGTGGTGGAGCATCGCAATCTGTGGATTCAGCGTGGCTACAGGTCACGTGCCATTCAGTGTCATTGGGGTCCGCTTGACAAGGAGGTGATAACATGTCACGAGAACGGTACAATTCAGGTATGGAACGCTTCTGATGGCACTCAACTACGTATCATTGAAGCTCACAAGCAGGTTGTAACTTGCATATCATTTGATCTTTATGGTCTGTTTATGTTATCGTGTTCTACTGACGGCACTGCTAAGTTATGGGAGACTCGTACGTGGACCACTGTGAAGAACTACAAGACTGACCGTCCTTTGAATGCTTGTGTGATCTCACCGTTATTTAGGTTAGACAGTGCTGAGAAGGCTCACATTATGCTTGGTGGTGGTCAATCTGCTGACGAGGTCACAACCACTGCTGCATCAGAGGGTAAATTCCAGGCACTGATATACCACTTGATTCACGAGAGTGAGATTGGTAGCATTAAGGGTCACTTCGGTCCCATTAACACTTTAACATTCCTTGCTGACGGTCAAGGATACGTCAGTGGTGGTGAGGACGGTAACGTCAGGATATACCACTTTGACAACGACTACATCCTTGACAAGTACGATTAAGACCGTTCGTTAATAATAGATTTTAAGTGGGTAGTGTATATCGTGTTTAGGTCAACTCTGGGTACGTATGCGCTATGAGTTGGGCATCTAGGTTACTGATCTTGATTTTACCTCTTCTATAGTTGGCCAATGCAATGTCTGCCAGTTCCCTGGATGACAGGCGCTTTTGCGAATTCGTGGCGAAACTGTTAGTCGGCAGCTCCCTAGCACGCTGTATAACTCTTTTAACGGCCTCTATAAGGGTTATCGGGACGTCATTTGGCAGTTGTTTCATAGCGCAGGATAGCATCATGAGTTCATGTGCCGTCATATTGCTGTGGTATATAAAATCTCTTATCTCTAGCCTACCCGATACCGGTAGCGCACCTATTGAATGATAGGCGCAATCCCCTGCGATGTTGTGAAGTTATGCTCCCCGGAGACGTGTCATATGCTTGGACAAAAGTTAGTATCATCTGCATGGCTCCTTTGTAGTCTATCATTGGTGCTATGCGTTCGGCTGATGTCAATAAGGCCATACTTAGTTGTGGGTGGTAGTACCGGTATCGTGCGTATACTTGCGATATTCGTACCACTTCATCTGGGTGTAGCGTCTCCAGGGTTGATGCTACTACATCACCTATCGTATCCATGAGTCCTGTATCCTTCAGTCTACGTGCGCAAAACGCCTCTAGTGTTTTGATTAGCACCCTGGGCCGTGTTTCCATTGCCATGTACCTCGCGTAATTGCTGTATACTTTCCATAAATGCTTGGATCCCATGCCCATGGCACCCAGATACGCCAATATCGAGCTTATGTAGACGGTATTATCCACTGGTTGGCACAATACATCAGCGTCAATCAGTCTGTACATATCGTCACTAACTGGAGCAACTCACTTGAGCAGGAATTCCCCCATCTCATTGCTATAAAGCTCCAGTGTACGTAAAGATTCGCATATCATACCTAGGTGGCGTAGTTCTATATTGTGGCCATCGACTGGCACTCGCTGCGCCACGTGTGCTGCGAACACTCGGCAGCTGGGTACACTCCTACTATCAGGCACCATGCTTATAAGGTGGCACGTGGCTGCATTTTGTTATTCTATGGCCCTTAACTTACCAATAGCCCTTTGTATGTCCTTTACCTTGTAGCAATGTGGTATTAGTGCTTCCAGGCACTGCTGGCTTCCGATGCGCAGTTTCGCTAGCAACGACAGGTAGATACTTATATTCGCTTCGTCCATGGCATGGCCCATGGTACCTGCACAGTGCAACAGTATGCGCTCTATCTTGTTCCTTTCAATTCCTAGAGTACCGAGCCTTATGATAGCCTTGCCCAAGTACTTCGCTGGGACAAGTTTGGGGTTAACCTTCAGTATAGAGTCGCCCCCGGTAGCTGAGAGTAATTGTTTTACTTTGTACTGACGTACCTCTATAGAACGGTGTATTGCGAAAGAATCCAGCATCTGGTTTCCGTGCTTTGAGTCGTACTGCCGAGATCCATAGCGTCATCGTGTTGATATGCTTCTCAGGGTATATATACAGTCCTCTATGCACCCAATGAATGTATCAATCTCCTGTTTATTGTTATACATGCCCAAGGACACGCGCAGGGAGTTTGTGCTTGGTAGGTACTTCTTATGCAGTAGGTGGGCACAGTGTTGTCCTGAGAACAGTGAAGCACTGGCTATGTTATCTACCTGCTCGTATTGCAATATTCCGGGTTGAGAGTAGCTGTGCTAAGTCGTATGGACTTTGCCCAGCGATGTTAAACGTGACGATTGGAACGTGTTCGTGCTTGATCGGTGGGCTGTGTACTGTAGCCAGGTTTCGCAGCTGTGTATCTAGATGGCTTAGTAACATTCTCTCGTGAGATGCAATCTGGTGTGGATTAGACAAAACACCTTTCATACGTACATTTGATAGTCCAATATGTGAAATGAACTCTAGTGCCTTTGATAGTCCAATAGCCTGTGCCACTGGTGGTGTACCCGATTCAAATCTATGTGGTATATCTTCCAATTCGTATCCCGATGTATCCAAGTTCTGCATTTGTTTAGGAGTAGCGATCCACCATACCTTTACCATGCCTCCGCCACCCTTATATGGTGACATGTGTTCTATAACTTCCTGCTTAGCATATAGGAACCCGATACCAGTTGGACCATAGACCTTATGGCCCGAGGCCACTAAGAAATCGCAATTCAGTTGTTGTACGTCAATCTGTAGGCCATGTGGCTCCACTGGCTAACGACTTACATTTACGTGGGCTAGAGTCTGACATGCATCGACAAGCACTAGAGCTCCATGTTCATGGGCCGTTGCAATAATCGATTTTAAGTCCTGTACCACCCCAAGAACATTGGAGGCATGTGCTATGGATATGAGTCGGACCTTTCCAGTACTTAATTGGCGTTTGTAGTCGTCTAGGTCCAATGTGCCATCGGTGTTCAGCTGTGTTCTTTATCACATTGGTATCACTTAATTACCTTGACAAAGTGTACATTAGAGTTATTCTTCTGCTCTAGCAGTTTCCACGGTAATATGTTGCTATTATGCTCTGATAATGGGACTAGTACAGTGTCCCCGGGTCTAATATGGGTGTATCTGTGTAATGTTAAATCCTGGGAAATAAGCATACCCCCAAGCATTCGCAACGAGGTTAATGGAATCGGTAGCTCCACTCGTGAAGATTATATTTCTTGCGCTAGGTGCATTGATAAACTTGGCGATCGCCGTCCGTGCGTCTTCGTATTGCTGTTTAGTGTTACTGTAACCTATGGCAACTAACATTAGAAACCGCAGTTGCCAGCTGATATTGTGACCTGTGTACATTAGAACACGGTGATGCGTAGTAGTTAGTTATAGCCTGTTAGCATGTGTCATCCCATTTCTGATGCATACCTCGATGACGCAGTATGGCTTCTGTGTAGTTGCTGCGTTGTCTAGGTATATCAACCCAGATTGGCTCAATGCTGGAAAATGACATCTCCACGGTGACTCTCCATTGTTTGTACTTGTTGATGCATTTCGTTTTTGGTAATTAATGCGTTTCGGTAAGTTGGTACGGTTAAGGAATCCGGGTACCTCCCGGTGAATGGTTGAGTATGCTGTCACTTTATATAAAAGCGTGATTGAGTATGCAATCAGTACACATTTCCATGATAACATATTACCATTACTATTTGGTTGCTTAATTGTTTATAACATCGCCCAGTGCATTTTACTGGCTGCACATATCACCTCTGGAAGGAAGGCCCCGGGATATCGAATTACTGCTTGTAACTGATTCCATTCAGTGTGTATATGGATGGCATGGTTCATATAGGCTTCATTGGCCGATAATTAGGCTGGTTACATTTCCGGTGTGTACCTTGGCATTGATTCTTTCTATAGTTATGAAGGGTTTGAGTAGGTATTTGTGGCTCAGGATACAAGCTACTGCGCTACGATGTTGCTCGGATGTTCAAGGTCTCTGTGCCTTGAGCAGGCGGTCAAAGCGTTTCAACAGCACCTGCCGTGATGTCAAGGTGGCGCCAAGTGAGCTTTGCGATATATTCAAGAATGTGGATATCCACCGTATAGTGATTCTCGAGAAAGTAACCAAGTATGACCTCGAGCGCCGCAATGGATTGTCCGATTCTGAAATCCGCGACAGGTTTCCCCGTAAGTTACTATAGACTTCTTTATATTCCCAGTGGCATACAGGACGCACCAAACCCACACAAAGATAATGGAAGCTATTGTGCGTCAACTGAAGGAACGCTATTCCTTGGATACCATGGTTATCAAGGCCCAATCGCACAACTTAACTTTATCTGACCTTGAGAAATCATCATTTCCACCTGATTTGATAATTAGTGCTGGTAGGTTGGCTGTAGAGCTCTTGATGTGCTCCAGGTGGTGACGGTACATTCCTCGAGGCTGCTTCAATGATCCCACCTACTAATCCTAGTAATAAACGCTTGTTCATTGTCGGTATCAATACCGACCCCGAGAGGTCTGTGGGTGCCCTATGTTTGTCATATTTCAAGCGCGGTACTAATGTATTCAATCGTTACGGCAATAGTCAATCGCAGCAGAGCAACCGGGAGCGTGAGGAGCTGCCTAAGCAGAATATGATACGCTTCAGCGAGACCGGTGCCTTAGTTCGTAAGGAGTGTACATCAGATACCATCGGTGAGAAGGAATGGGCTGACATCTCAAGTGCTTCATTTTGCGGCATGCACCCTACTGTTACTGACCAGAATGAGGGTCACTGCACTGTGTTATCACGCCACACTGCAAATATCTACAACTTGACATATGACGAATATGTTGGCAATTTACTAGAACGCCTGATAGTCAAGCGTGACTATGAGCCGATATCAAGGCAACGCATCAGGATAAAGATGTTCAAAAGGGACCAAAGCAGCCCTACGGGCATTGAGCACAATAAAGGAGATGCCGCCTGTATTGAGGAGAAGCTTTTCTGCAACCGCGACTCTCAGTTTAGCTGTGATGAATTGAATCACGAATCGTGCGACGTAGATTCTGGCATATTGCCATACGGTGCCGTCAACGAGGTGATAATCGCTGACGAGAACTTGGAGCGTACATTCTACGGTTTGGTGCAGGTTGACTCCTCGCATATCATGCGCGTGAAGAGCAGCGGCGTGCTGATATCAACTGGTAGGTATAGCTACCCGATAGTATATACCGCAGGCACGGGCTCCACTGCGTGGGCATATAACATGTGCAAGATGAACATGAGCAACGGTGTGAACCTATTCAAATCGCTAATGAGCCACCCTTCATTCCCCAAGGGCGCTGCGAAACACATTGACGTGGACATGATGAAAGAGGCTGTGGAATCGCATAACGCCAATCTAGTGTTCCCTCCATCCGAGAACACACTGAAATGTATAATACGTGAGGCCATATATGAGACGTAAGTTTGGATGCCGCCTTTATATTGCTTCCAGGTCGACAGTTGATGAATCTGCATACATGGGCACGCAAGTGAAGCTTCTTGCGCTATCCAAGAATGCAAGCATGTACATTGATGGCTCCAAGGTCCTCAAACTGGACTACGGTGATGTTGTCGTGCTAAAGACATTTGATTCTGACACCATCTGGAGCTGTGTGTGATATTCAGATATCACCGTTATTGTAAACTCTATAGTGTAACACTAGCATTTATAAATTTATAAAAGGTCCAATTTAGGGTATAGCATGCTAGAAATTGCAACAACAATCTGAATCATAGCTTGTTAAATGATACGATGTTGGCGCTCTGTACGAGACCCATGATTTCCTCCTCCTCTTCTTCGTCGTACTCCTCTTCCTGCTCCTGTTTAAGGCGGCGCTGCTCCTTCTGCTCCTCAGTGAGACCCAACTCCTCAATGAGCTCAGTGATCTCGTTAGTGTTCACCAAGTCATCCAAAATGGTACATGACACCTGCAACTTCTGGATACCATAGGCCAATGGAATCTTTGCAGAAGCGGCACCCCAAGTGACACCCTCCAGCTTTATCTCCTTAACGAGACGTAGTACTTCATCAAGATCGGTATCCACACTTGCGGGCTCAATATGGATAACAAGGGATGATTTAGCGGCTTCACGCTTCTTGCCCTTGCTGGCCTTCATAGCCTCCATCTTCTTCTTCATGGCTTCGTCCTCCTCGTCATCGTCCCCAAACAGGTCAATGTCATCAGACTGCTTCTCCTGTGTCACAGGGAATTCACCCTTGGCAAGGTCAGATGGTGGGTTCTGTACCCAGGTTGACACATGCTTGTACCACCTTGCAACGTGTGGATAGGCATTGGCGTCAGGAGCACTGCCAAGCTTCTTGTACACAGCAATGTCGTCTGTTGATGGAGCTTTCACACCGCCAACGAAGCTGTGGTATGAAAGGAACTCATTCAACTGGCTAAGGCCAGAAGCAGAAGAGACAGTGTTGATATCGATTTTAACCGAAGCCATTGTAAGAAGAAGTAGCTAGAGCAAGATTGTGGAAAGAAAATTAAAATACGATATAAAGTTAGAAGTGATGCAGACAGACAAATCAGGATAAACCACAATCATGGGGGCACATTGCGAGTGGAATATAGGCACTGTCCAGGATAAAACAAGCATAGTTATGTAGGCAAAGATGCTTTACATTGGTATGTGTGCAATATTACGCGGAAAATGCTCTCGCCGCTTTGTGTATAACGCAGTGATGGACCCATCAGTGTGTGTGTATATGTGTTGCCCCTAGATTCCATACTCGACTCCCTTGCTACAACAGTTTAAATCTGTATCTACTGTTTTGTGTCCCATTTTATATACAATCAGGCTAATGATATGTTCTAGCCTGTGATGTCCCGGGGTAGTTCATCAACCTTATTCCAGGGTAACAACAATCATCTGGTCATTACCACTAGTCTTCCATTGGGTAACAATACCTAATATATCTTTTCTAAATCTAATAACTCTAAACGCAGTTATATAGTCGATGTGTATGCAATATTTCCCGGCTAGTAGACACTATAATGTATAGCACCTGTTGTATGCAATCAGGGAACATATAATCTGCCATTTGGGTCACTGTCAATAGTCGCATTATCTGGCCGTTTGAGTAGAAATGTCAAATGGCCGGCGTGCTCCCATTGCTATGGGAGTTAACACCGCAGCACTCCTGGACTCATCAGCTGGTGTAAGTCCTGAAAAACGTTCGCGTGAACAAAGCCCGATACTATCCCGGGCACACAGGGGCAAATTAGCTTTAAGATTAGTTACACCCAAAACTAGCCCCCAAGGTGGCAGGTCCACCGCCTCTGTGGATAGTACTGTATCGCCTCTAATCCCTGGCAAAAACGACCAAGCAACCCATCGTAGACATAATGACACTCTTGCGTTGCTAAAGGATTTGGATATAGATATACTTACAGACCGGAGTCCCAAGAAACTAGGTAGAAGTATTGGGGTTCGGTCTATGGACGACGTACTGTTGACGGAATCAAGTTGTACCGACCTAGATACAACCAGTGCAGTTACATTACCGTCTAGTCATGAATGTATCACGCCAAGTAGACGAGATCTAATTGATATCGCTACCGAGTCAAGGTTACCCAGCCCGGTTATAAGCAATAGGGTGGACCATTTATATCATGGCACGGCTACACCTAGCAAGGTTAAAATATTGACTGCTACTGAAATGTCAACTCAGGAGGTCATGATGCAGTACTACTCGCCTAGACGTAGCATCGGATTATCATCGCCACAATCGAGGTCAACCTGTACAAGTATGGCACAAGGTACCATCTCCGACAGCATAAAGGTAGTCGTCAGGGTTAGACCCGTTGATCCAAGTGTGATACCCGTTATACAAGTGGTGGATAACGTTATAGAGGTCCACAGGCCTGGCAATGCACAAAGTGTACTGGATTCCCAACGTCCTAAAGTATGCAGGTATCATTTTGATAGTGTCTTTGATGCTGAAGCTACCCAGGAGGATGTATATAACGCCACATCACGTGACCTGGTACAGAAAGCGTTCGATGGTATTAATGGCACTGTATTTGCCTATGGGTGTACCAGTGCAGGTAAAACCTATACTATGGTGGGTGAGAACAATACCTACGGTATTGTGCAGATGACCCTAGCGAGCATATTCGAGCACATTGAAAAGGTATGCCCAGAAACTGAGGCATACTTCTCTTTCATGGAGGTGTATAACGAAACTGTATTTGATCTCCTAGCACCGGTGTACAAATCATTGGACGTCCAGGAGGTTTCCGGAGAGGTTAAAGTGCCACTGCTTAGCGTAGCCAGGGTAAACAGCCTCCCAGAAACGCTGGCACTGCTATCCAAAGGGATAAAGGCTAGGAAAAAGGCAATGACAGATGCAAATCGGCATTCCAGTAGGTCACACGCGATAATGCAGGTTAGTGTCCATTACAAAAAGAAGCGGTCAAAGGTCACCTTCATTGACCTTGCGGGATCAGAGAGGTCGGGGATCACATCTAACGGAGCCCGAGCAAAAGAATGTGGTCATATAAACCAATCGCTGTTGGCATTAGCCAACTGTATAAGTGCCCTATCGGATACATCAGCAAGCAGGACTAAAGTTAAGTACAGAGACAGTAAGCTCACGCTGCTGCTGAAGAATGTACTGTTCACTAACGCGGAAGTCATAATGATAGCTGCAATACACCCAGGCACCCAGTTCATACACGAGACGCAAAATAGCCTAATGTATGCAAGACGTGCCAAAGATGTAAAGGTGGACTTCCAAGTGGAAGATAGTTGTAACGAGTATGATTATGACGTAGCTCTTAACGAAGCTTACACAGCTATTATGCTGATCGGTCAAACACTAAGTGATGAAGCTCGTAACGATATCGTGCAAATGTTACGGGCAGAGCCACTATCAGGTAGAGAGTTTCTCGTAAACCTCCTAAGCTCGCGAGTCACGATACAGAACAGCAATTCAATATAAATATGAAGCGCACACAAACACCTGTAGAATCTATATCTCTGGACAAATTAAATGAAGAAATAATTGATGGTAGGCGCGGTGGAATGATAACAAACACGTACAGCGACTATTGACCGTTGTATCAAGTTTGCCAATCCAAGAATATTGGAAACCGTCAAACAGGCAAGTGATTCTACAGCTATAAGCACTACCACAGAGATGGACACAGGTGTTAAGACAGCGTCTAGATGCAGTAAACCGAGGGGAGCAGTTTACACATTCGGATCAGGTCACCTCCTCGGTGGGTATTCCCAAATAGATTTACACTGATACAGCACTATAAGAAGCCGGAACATGCTATACAACAAACGTGGGTTATGCAACAACACTATCTAACGCTACCAGGCCTAAAGTTGAGGAACTAGAGGATGAATTCTCGGAAAATGAATTCGAGGATGCAGAAGTGGAGACTTCAATGTCTCAACAAACAGTAAATAGCTGTTCAGTGATCGCAGGGATATCAACTGTGACATCAGAACCGATTCCAGCTGCTACGGAACCCGAGCAAACTGATGATACTACTGAATGCGAAGATGATATGGAAATACTAGATGTTAGCGACCTAGACGATCAAGAGCCTGAAACTAAGGACATTGTCATAGGCATTATAGATAAAGTATGTTATAGCACAGAAGCAATATAGTACCCTAGATATCAAGACCAAGTACGAAAAAGACAACTGCGCCAACATGGAAAGTCAAACTTAAATACGGAATCCTACAGGTACTTTATAGCATATATAACAAATAGAACTTAGATCAACGGGGTGGAAATACCCTTCGACAATCTGGAAGGTGAATTTGAATTCTAACCAGCGCCATGCACAATTACTGTACACATTAACTAATAACATACACAATATAGCCTTTTTAACTCTATATAGCTCTATAATGGTTATGGGAGTGATAAAATATTGATTTTGTAACTTGGGGACGCATCAACGACATGGCGCCACTGCCTATGCCAAACCCTAGGGTCTTCCTAGATGTATCAATTGGCGGTAGGAATGCAGGTAGAATGGTATTCGAGGTATGTTTGTATTACCCTGTAAATTGGCTCCCTGGGTCAGTTTCGGAAGTAACCAAGTATTCACAGCTATTCATGGACAAACTGCCATATACATGTGAGAATTTCAGAGCGCTTTGTACAGGTAAGTGGAAGTCATAATGTTATTGAACGTTACAGGAGAGACCGGTTTGGGTTATTACCTGCGGCCACGTTGGTACAAGGACACGCCAATACATCGCATAGTACCCGGATTTGTAAGTCCCCTGTCAATATCACAATAGATAAATAGATGTGCCAAGGAGGTAACTTTAACACTGGCAACTCATATGGAGGAGAGTCTATATACGGCCAATACATGGCAGATGAATCATTTGCATATATGCATTCCAAGCGTGGTTGGTTGCTACATGGAGATATAATATCTACAGGTGTCCTTGGAATGGCAAAAACAAGGCATAAGAACTCTAACGGATCGCAATTCTACATTACATTCAAACCATGCTCACACCTAGACAACAAAATGGTATGTAAAACGGCGTTATTGTGTAATGGCTTATATGGGTAAACATTGAGTCCTGTACCATTGGATGTTGTTGACCAACTAATCTAGGATTCCAGCTGATGTTACCATCACTGGTGTATTACTCCACTAATTCACTCATCTATATACAGGTTGTCTTTGGGCACCTGGAGTACGGCCAGGAAGTACTGGATGCTATAGAAGAGCAAGGCTCAATGCTAGGCAGACCCAAGCGACCAGTAAATATATTCAATTGGTAAGACAACTCAGAACACGATTAACCTCTACAGCGGTGAAATACCACTAGATTGTGTATACGACCCCGAAATAAACAATCCAGTAAGGAAGGATTCAGAGTTGTACATAGCAAAGTCGGTACGTCAACATTATACCGTAAAGTACCTTCTACAGGATATCGAAAAGCCAGTTTTCATCAAGGAGAAGTGGGAACGTGAACAGTCACCCAAAAGTATCATACCAGACGAAGTGTACAAACGAGCACAGTATAACTTCTAAGGCCATGAATCATTCGGCACACGAGTAACACATGTAGAAATAGCTATCCTTGCATATGGAAAGATACACAGTGTCTATAACACTGAGCTAAGAATAGTGGTATACAGTGTGTGTCACATGGAACTCTGGAAATGTAATACTCACCGTTGCATAATGGTATGTGTCCATGTATATTAAATTCATGCTCAACGGACCATATAGCATAGTTAGAATTTTTACAATAACCTAGTAGAGTAAACAAATAACATATATGCATGGAAGGTCATCTGCAAAACTTGTAACTTGGGGTCTGCAAGTCTTATCTCATGTAGTGATAAATGAACGGAAGTTGTATTATATATAATACAACAAGATGGGTGGCACCGAAAAAAATCAAAATGCCTCATCTGATGAGCATGACGCAAAATATTATGCCAAATGTATGATCGGAGGTATCCTATCCTGTGGTCTGACTCATACCTTAGTTACACCCCTAGATGTCACAAAATGCCGTATGCAAACTGATCCTAAGCTATACACCGGTCTAATCTCAGGTGTGAAAACTATATACGCCAATGAAGGTGTATTTGGACTCTTCAGAGGGTGGCAACCAACCCTTCTGGGATACTCCCTGCAAGGTCTAGGTAAATTCGGACTGTATGAAGGATTTAAGGATCTTTATGCAATGCCACTTAAGAATAAAGAAGATAAAAATGTAAAGAAGGCTATCTGGCTTGCTGCCAGTGCATCTGCTGAAGTTTTCGCCGACGTTTTGCTATGCCCATGGGAAATGGTCAAGGTGAAAGTACAAACGGCACCGCGTTCAGAAAATTGGTCTAACAACCTCTTCACTTCAACCAGGCGTATGTATTTAAACAGAGAACAGACTAAATTCCCGGTAAGTATGATGCTCGTTGATTGTGATATACTACATGAGTCTGTGTTCATACCTCTTTGTACACTAGCCAATCCGTTATTCATATACTATTAGTTCGGAAGTCTTACTGCCCTATGGAGTCGACAAGTGCCATATACCATGGCAAAGTTCTTCTTCTTCGAATATATTCAGGATATCTTCTATGAACATATATTAAAAGGTTGTAAAGATACATTCAGCAACCCTACTCAGCTCAGTGTAACCTTCGCTTCTGGTATGTTTACTGTTTTGTTACAACATAATTAACAGGATATCTGGCTGGTATTATCTGTGCTATAGTCTCACACCCAGCTGATAACCTTATCTCACAAAAAGGAAAGGAAGCTAACAAGGGTAAAGCCGTTGGTCAAATTGTTAAAGAAATGGGCTACCTCAACCTATTCACACGTGGTCTTGGTACTAGGATCATTATGATCGGTACCCTTACCGGTCTTCAATGGTGGATATACGATTCATTCAAGGTAGGTTGAGATTGGCTGCTATGTATATTGTGATACAGACGGCCGTTGGTATTAATAAGACTAAAGATGCGAAGCCAGCAGAGTCACAAGGGCAAAGCACACAGTCAGGAGGGACAGGGGGACAAAGTTCAGGAACTAGTTGTTCCCAAACGAAATAAACATACTCGCAAATTGGGCGATAAATTCCACACATATAATTTATAGTATTTCAATATATATGCAATGTGTGACGTTGAAAACGATCTAAACGTGCTGCAACGGCCAGTTGCCGCCAAGGGGCGTAACACCCTGGCCATCATCGTCATAGGGTAGGATAAAATCGTAATCAACAAGCCTTCCACTACCGTTATAGGATGGCAGGAAGTGGAAAGACATGTTACGTCAAAGCACTCATAGATAAGCTCAAAGAAGCTGGCAAAAAAGTATATTCCATCAACCTCGATCCCGCGGTATGTATATCTTGTGTCCAAAAATACTAAACACAGGTCACGAAAATACCATATTCACCTAATATAGGTATGAGCATCGATTGTGATCAAAGATGACCATAGATATTCGAGAATCTATCAAGTACCGCAGTGTTATGAAGAAGTATAAACTAGGGCCTAACGGAGCTATTATCACATGCCTTAATCTATTTGTGACAAGGTGGATATAGTGTATAGTCTTTGTATGACCTACAGATTTGATAAAGTACTGGAAATCCTAGATAGAAGATGTGCCAAATTGGACTATATCGTTATAGATACCCCGGGGCAAATTGAAGTATTTAACTGGTCAGCAAGTGGAACTGTTATATTAGGTATTTTGTGGACTGTTGTCTCATAGAATTACAGAATCACTGGCGTCCTCATTCCCTACAACTGTGAATTACGTGATCGATACCTGTAGATCACAGCTACCAGTCACCTTTATGGCAAACATGGTCTACGCTTGCAGGTAGGGATACCGTCACTGTCGCCATATTACACAGCGTTATGTACAAGTCACGCCTGCCGTTTATCGCATGCTTCAACAAAATAGGTAAAGCCATGTCCACATGTAAACACGATGACCAGATGTCGACCGACATGAAATATGCCTTGAATGGATGGATGATTACCATGCATTCTACGAAGCAGTTATGCAGGATGATACCTATATGGCAAGGTAAATTGAATAGAAGTAATTCACAAGCCCGTTTAGCTTCAGCCGTTCATGCGCATTGATGCTTAATGAATTCTACCAGGGAATCAAGGTGAGATTTGCACACCGGATTCATTACAAATTCAGTGCAACGGCATATCAGCCATAACTGGAGAAGGCTTTGAAGAGCATATAAAAAGCTTAGATGAGTGCCGTGAAGAATACAAGACGTCATACCTCCCTTGGCTAGAGGAAGCTAGACTACGCCACTTCACTGAACAAATGAACAAGCTCAAAATACAAAGCAACACTTGATCTAATTTTGCAATAGTCTATCCAATGTAGTGTAGTATCGACGGTGCACAGGAACAGAGAACTACTGGTGTGGCAACAAGCTATGGCAGAGCCACCTATACAGAATGCATGCCTAAGTAACTATAAATACTAAGCATACATATGCTAGCCTAAAGAAACAATAATATGCACCAGCAGTAATATTAGAGCTGTGTCCAAAAAATATATATATTACTCCTCTTCAGTTTCAGGAATGCATGGCTCGGGAATGTGCTGACGTATAGTCGAAGCCATAGCCTGAGGAGTTGTCTTAAAAGCTAAACCAGCCTCGGTTTCGGCAGGTGGAGAAACGTATACCGCAAAATCGGACTTCTCAAGCTGAGGGCCCACAATGGAAGAGAAAATCTCCAATAAACGAAGATCATCCTCACCAAAATGCAACAGCTCGTCAGCCTGCTTGTTGATGACCTCAATAACAGCAAGAACACGGTTACAGTCACCACTCTTTATAGGGACCCAAGCGACATTGCGAATCTCAACACCAGCACGAGAATCAAACTCGGGGTTAAATCGCTCGTCCTCAAATGCATTCTCAATCACAATGACGTCACCATTCTGAACGCAAGAACTAGCACAACCCTGACTTAGCGGCACTATAACCTGGGAACCATCGTCAGAAGAAATGGACCACAGCTGATCATGAGAACGATCAACAATGTACACAGTGCAACGCTCAGCCTGAATCAACTTGCGAGCATGAGTAGTAAGCGCAACAACACAAGATTGGATACCCAACCTATCAGCAAACAAAGAATGCATAAGAGTCAAAAGACCATCAGCCTTGTCACGAGTAGCATCAAGCTGCCTCCAACCAATGGCATTAGATATGCACTGACCCCCAATGTCACAAATCTGTAAAGCAAACGTTACCATGCTCTCATCCCACACATTAGGGACCTCCTCCACAAGAGGGATATCATTGTGATCGACACCAGAATGGTCAGCAGAAGCCTCAGAAAAACTACCTGAAACACCAGTACACAGAGGGTTGTCATCAGTAGATATACTGTTAGCAACAGAAAATGAATGAGGAACACTGACAGATTTTATACATGAGTCACCAGATATTGTACCAACAGCGTCAGAGTGCATCTTTGCGTCATGAACAACATCGGACACTGGAGTTGATACACTGTAGTTCATAGGGTAGCCTAGGTTACTTGTCCCAGATACAGGACAGTTTGCGATTCCGGCAACACCCCAAACCATCTTGCGAGAGTCAACCAATGGACAGACAAGCATATTACGAGGCTCCACGTCAGTGTGCTTATCATACAAACGATCATAAACCGGACTAAAGTCACAATGGTCTATACGAACAAATGTACCAAAAGTAAAAGCATGGTAATAAGCACCACCAAGAGGACTGGGCATGTTCTTCTTGTGTAACACGCCATCACGACCGACGTTGTGCTGAACCCAGTCACCAGTCTCCTTGTCAGGGTAACAAATCTCAACCAACTCAGCATGAAGGTTCGCCTTTAAAGCCTTAAGAGTCATCAAGATACATTTCACAGGTAAACTCTGAGACATTATAGCATTGGAAAAACACATCAAAACCAATAGTTGCTCCTTAGTCAACGAATTCAAATCGTAACGCTGCACAACTGTACTCTCAGTTAACAACTGACGCTCAGAACCAGGAACATCAGGAGACATTGTACCACGATCCGAATGTAACATCGACATCGTGGAAGGAGTACGATGCTCTAATTCACGACCTAAATGCAAACCCTTGAGGTCTTCCATCGTAAACACTGCAAGTAGGCTAAAGATATTAACCAGATATTATAAGTCAGCCGTACTTAACACAAACACAGCGGATATATATAATACCCACTACAAAGCCAATACAGAAATCGTAATTGTGTAACGTTAATATAACGACGGCCTAAAATCCACAACCAGCCAAATGACTTTAAGAAAATCAATTACTATTACCTAATAATGATTCATCCATCTTCTTCTATAGAAAAACCTGCAAACTTGCAAAATCCAAGGCACAAGTAATCACACAGCCTCTATACAACAAAGGCTGGTTAACTGGATGATTCAGAAACTAATGTCATATACATATGACGCACAACATATATATCGCAATTAGTAGTGGAGTCCCCGAAGCCAATTATAAGTATCACCGCCCCCAAATAGACCCCTAGGAACAACCGCAGGTCGATATAACGCCAAAACAAGAACGTAGTCCAACGAATATACCTTATATAGAATTGTAAATCCCAATATGATAATGGTTGCTACAACTAAAACGCCAAGTAACCGAACGGATGCTTGTAACAACACAAAGTTAAAGTCTATATGTCGAAATAACGACGAATTACACACGAATCTAACGTCTAGAATAATAGTAAATCCTGAAATTCAGAAACAAAACGACCGGTGTTGTGCTGAAAGTTATTTGGTAGTAGCAATTCGCGCGACAATCGTAGGGGCCAACGTAGTGAGGCATCTCCCACACCCTCACTCAACAAAATGTAAACAAACGAATCCAAGATGCAATGATCACAAATTCGTTTCTGACAATTTCAAATATTAACAATGTGTGTCACGTCTCAGTAAAGTGCCCGATGACGACAAAACCGCCATTGGGTCTAACCCTTAAGCACAGCAATCTAGCTCACAAGACATGGCCCGAACATATATGAAAATACAACCAAAGGCATTGTAAATGGTTTATTACGGGTATCATAGCACAAACTAGGTTACATTTAACTTGGTTAGTCATAAATAGGTTGGATACACAGATCACATGTGCCGTCTAAACACATAACGAGCACTAGCTATCGGCGGCCGATGTGTTATAACCAACATATCTACTGATTCGCTAGATCGCTCTCTATATTACACATAACAAGCTCGCAGAGATTCGTACCCATATCAGTGACCATATAGAAGTGCATGTAAGCAAATGATATATTAATATTAGCAAATCACTGAATCCAAAAATGAGTGTGCCCTAAGATGTGAGTGAAATGAGAATCAACCACATCAAATAATATAGCACGCCTGACAAGGTGATTCTGACGTTGGAATAGCATCTTTGCAGTACCCTTTGATTTACTGCGCTGCTTAAACGAAGTCTTAAGCTCATCAATCTTGCCTTGATCCATAAGTTTCATGGTTTCATCCAATCTTTCAAACTGCATTTTATGAATTGGGTTAATGTAATCATCAGATGATGGGCAACATTTGCCCTTGCAATCCTCAGTAATAACACCTGAAACTGGAGTCTCTATTAACTGACGAACACGTAAATGGATCCAGTTTTCAAATGCAATGTAGTCCCCAAGCAACCAACGGAAAGCTATGGTCCTACCCACATCAAAAAAATGACGAATGTCATGAAGCGTGGCAGGATAGAACGCAGGGACAGTGTTCTTCACTTTAACTAAAGAAGATAGCAACAAAGATGGGAATTCTGTGTAATAATAGGTTAAGGACGGTGGCGGGCCCAAGTGATGACTTAAATCCAATAGCAACTCAATTTCCTCATCAACACAGGAATTAGTACCTTCAGTCAACGAACGAGTTAACAAAGATTTCTCGTAAAAAAGCCAATCAATTAGTGACCGTGGTGTAGCCAAAAAATCGATTTTCCCACAACCCCAATTGTAGGTAGGGGCACCAAAGACTTTCATAATGGGAACACCATCCAAGCTACCCTTGAAAGCACCAGCATGGTATTTCGATTCCTGACCCACGCCCAACTCTGATTCGGATGCTAACACTAATTTAAACAAACGAGCCAACTTGCAAGTCTTATGAGACTTGAACATAGAATCCTCATCCTGTTTAGTGTTCGAAGGGTGCTTACGAGGTTTGCGAGATATAAGACGGGTCCACTCATCAATGATATTACCTGCCTCCTTAGTAGTGCTAGCACCTTTGGATACGGCGTGGCATACCTTAATACTCAAGTCGAGCTCCTTCTCCCACTCAGCTAGGTTGTCTACACGAGCGTACTTATACCTCCGGAGCATTAGCATACGCTGCAAACTCTTCAAACGAAGGTAATGAATGAAGTACTTATCTTTGGTCTGAAGAAACGGATTGGCAACATCATTCTGTAAGTTTTTCTTCACCGCCCTACCATATCCAATAGACATCGACATAAAACGCACTGTACGATGAGCACCAATAACTTTAGTAGCACCGGCGAAGTATCCGTCAGTAGCAAAAATACCATCATAATTGCGGTCACCCTTGAATTTAATGGGACCCACAGTATAGTAGTTGGGAACATTACAACTAGACCTAATAGCATCAACAAGATCATCATCACTGTCGACCTCAACCACATAACGCGGCTTAAATTTACCGTTAACACGAGCAGCATAGTTTATCCGAACCTTACCGATACGTTCGTTGAAACCCTTGTACGAATCGGGAGCCATCACATACTTCATGTAGTGCAGAACATTCAAATCCAAATTGCAAAACACTTTTGTGTTACGCATGTTATGACATAGAGATTCAATAACATGCATCATGTAAGCACGGTCAGTACCGTGCATCGAGGCGTAAGAAACGGTCATAGAACCAGCAGAACCACCAGCCAATGGAGTAGTCATGTTAATCACATTCAAATCCACCATGTAGTCAACAAAACCAACATACGTGCTCAAAAGGAAACCACCCGGAGAAAACGATACACCGAGATCAGATTTAACCTTACCACGCAACTTGAAATCACGATTAACAGCGCCCACAGTATCCAATACTGACTTCAGGTCGTTAGCCTTAGAACCGGATTCTGTTAGGTGTATCATGTTTAATAAAGAATAGTCACGTAATATGTCACGTACAACGTCTAAACCCTTTACCGATCCACCAGTAAATAATTCAATCTGATTGCAAGCTTGCTGCAAGTACTCAAAATCCTCTTCATTGTAATCAACGTTAGTTGATAATACACGCTCAACTCCATCAGCAACAGCAGTGAACAAATGATAAAAACTCGGAGCTGCTGCTGTAGGAGTGCTCTTCACCAAATTGGGTGATATGTACTTGATCTCAAAATCACTATCGTAGGCTTTGTAAGTGGCAGTTTTATCCTTAGCCAACTCGATGTCAGCCTGATTCTTCCCAGGCTTCTTCAACACAAAGGCAGATGGATCAGGATCTTCATAAGCAACAGTTAAAGAAACCAAATGCCTCATGTGCTCCATCATCTCACGAAACTTGTGGTTCCTAAACATCACATCGCAGTCAAAATCACCAATGTCAACGCCTTGGGACTCAAAAAATTCACGCAACAACTTGGGATCTAAATATTTAGCATCACGACATAGCGGACGCTTAACATCTACATCATCCAAGTATATTCGAGGAGCGGTGAAGACTTCTGAAGCACAAGCAGAAGAAGCGGAGGCTGAAGAAGGGGAGTCACAAAGAGCTTCATTGAAAAATCCAAGTTGAGTAAAGGTTTGCAATTTCTTATCTATACCCTTGAAATATTTAGCATTTATTCCGAAATAATTGTCGCTAAAAGCGAAAGTCTGGGAAGAGTGGAGCGCCATCTTTCGGCAGTCTCCGCAATCTACATTACCTGCTCCAATGCTTTGGCAATGGATCTAAGAATATATTGGAATTTTATAAAAACAACAAAAAATTAATCATATTGCAAAATATAATAATATTTATTAATCTACAGAGACCGTATTTCAAAACGCACCTCAGGAAGATTATCAAGTCGGGATGAAGCAAACAACGCGGAGTCGAGTAAAAAGTGAATTGATCACATAGTACACATCAACGCGATATTAGATTTACAGGTTTGATACATGTTTTTAAGACATAAAAAACAATTAGGAAGGTTACTACACGGTCACGTGCGATACACCAAGAGACTTCTATTGACTACAGTGAGATTGAGTTATAGAAGCACGATTCACATGATGCTTTGAAGATTCCTGTCATCATATAGAGCCACCTAAAGGGGCTCGTCACTTAAAGGGTTGTTTAAGTGAACCAGCCGCAGGATTGTTTCAATATGGGAGTTGATTCGCGTATGGCATATGCCACCCTGGCACATGCATCAGCATCGGATAACTTACTTTGTGCCAATTTCAGATATCCGGACTCACACGATGTGGTAATCGTCAGAGGTAGACAATTGGTATTATATACCATGTTGTCAACGTCACATAACGAGGCAGTGCCATGCGAACCAAGTCTCTACCAGAAGCATAGCAATATCACCAATCAAGATGCACAACGTGATTTTGGGCGTCATGTATCAAAAGAATCGTTGCGTTTCGTTGCGGAAACAACGCTCATGGACGCACCAATCTCAGCCCACGTTATACCAGACATTGTATTCCATAGCTATCACAAAGACGAAGATAGCACAGAAGCTGTGCGATCCTGCCAAGATGTTGATGTAAATCTGAATGCTCATGATCATGGTAGTATCGATGTCGACAGCGCAGATACGAATGAATCACAAACGAACTCAGAACACATACACGCAACTAGTGCCTTGTTGTTGGTATTCAATAACGGGCGTATGGTAATATCTGGATTCAATACACTGCAAAACACTTTTGTCACGCTGTCATTACACATTTTTGATCGAAAGCTTGACCTCAAAGATAATGAACAATATGCATCACTGCCACTCATGGAGAAGCAGCGTATTACAACAATCAAAGAAACACACGTCGCAGTTGCACAAGTACATAAATGGAAGATAATATCGCAACGATCCATAGATCAAAAACGATCGCTCAACTTTGGACATAGTGTTTTAATCGCACTGTGCCATAACGAACGTCTAATTTACCTGGTACAAATTGGTTCTATATTTACCCTGCCACCCTTAGTTACCGATTATACACATAATCCATACTCGGAGCATCAGGAATCTGGAACGAGACAAACGGAATCAGATCAACATAGCATTACCATGGTACCTTGGCTACGAGTAGACAGTGTGATAGAACTAGATATCGACGTAAAATTAGGATTCTGTGATGATAGATACTTTCTAAGAGGTTTAGATTTCGTAAAAAGCTGTAATAACTGCATCTTGGGGATACTTATGGCAACAAAACCTGAAACTATAGGAACACACGCAATGGACGGACCAGATTACGTAATAGGAGGAATGAGCTTTGTGGCAGTCGTCGTAGATACTAGGACACGATCATGTAACGTGATACACCGAGTTGATAAACTACCAATGGATACTATAGCAGTAGTGGGAGTGCCAACGTCGGTACACGGAGCACCCAGCTTTATATTACGCACATTGGACTTTTTGTTATGGACTACTTTAATGTCACCCACGCTTTGTTGGCAGTTTATGTCGCCACTTGGATTGGTAAATACGCGTTTTGATGACACATATTACAGAGGATACCAATATAAGTTCCTGGATGCCATGCACCTTAGCGTTGACTTGCGAGATTATGTAATAAGCACGCTAAACAACATGTTTATACTGATGCCTAGAAAAAGAGGAACCATGTACATTGGAAAACCTGTTACCGATGCTGAAGGAGTCCTACAAAATATATACTGGACTACGTTAGGGGTACTAGACTTTGAAGTAACGTCGTCCCAGTTTGTAACCATAGATGAAGCTTTGCATTTTGTAGCTACAGGAAACGGAGTGGCAATAGGACGGTTCTTAGCAACCGTGCCACCAGGGTTTAACAAAGGTGTCATACAAGATGATGGACCTGTTGAACTGCGAGAGGTAAACATACCTGAAATACCAACAAAAATTAAATTCAACATTACAGCTTCATACAAAGACTTTATGGAATCGACTGAATGTGGAGTACTAGAACCAATATACATCATAGGCAACCAAGGAGCTATTCGCGATCCAAAAAATGTTACATTACCCGAATTGTGGCAAATAGGTTGCATCAAGCCAAGTAGAAGCGGTATTGATAATGACAAAATACCGCCCAAAGATCGAATAACACAGAAATTTAAACCACAAAGACGACCCTGGGCCGTTAATGATAGACAGATGATAGATGTTGCCACTGTTGACTACCAGTGGCCTAAACAACAGTCCATAGTAGGGCTATGCGACGATAGCAAGCTGACAGTGCTCATGGAGAAGTACCCACTACATACAGTTATTTCCGTGCCACTGCAAAGCGGAACGACAATTTTACCGCTGGAATATAACAGCAATAAAAGAACACATTTGAAAAGATACAGTAACAATGATACATATATGTTGCTAACCTGCAATGGGTCAACAGCCTATGTTAAGCTAAATGAAGAACTATTAGATATAAAGGCTAAATGCAGATCCGATCGCAAGACACAAGTGCATCCAGAAGGATTGGACAGTACTGTGGACACAACCATCGAAACTGCAGAACATACATTGGCATACGCCACTGTACTAGATAACACGTATATAGTACAGGTAACGCCAACAAAAGCGGTTTTTATGGATATTCTAAACTGTGACCAGGTATGCACTATAGACATGTTGAAGTACATGTCGGGACACATACGCTCAGCTGAAATACTGGATGATACCATATTGTGCCTCTCAACCAATGGTAATGCATACATGCTTACAATTACAAACGATGCAAATGGGCCCGCTGTCGACGCTACAATAAAAATAGGAAACGACGATATAAGCCATATAGGGATATACAAACCAAATAGGTTGAACAATGTATTCGGAAATGTATGCATATTACTTTTGACAAACAATAGCACTCTGCTGTGCTATCGAAAGGATACTCTGGAACGTATATTTGCACTCAAAGATCTGAATCAAGTTTATCCCCAACTGTTCAATGATGAAACTGTACAGATGAATATACAAACGCTGAGACCAAGGAATGATACTAATGTATCCTCAACAAAAGGTAGGCCACTGCAAGACCAAACGCCTGATCCCACCGATGTACACAAAGTAAGTACAAAACAAACGCGGAAGAAGGCTAAAAAGATGACAGCTGTAAAATCTGATGAAACTGACACAAAGTTGAATGCAGATTCCAATGAGAAATCACAAAATGTTAAGAAAAGTTGTCAATATCTACCATCGCAGGAAACTATAGCTGCTACCGTTAGTCGCTGGAATAAGTTACGCGCACACGAATCTACAATGGAGTATATTATAGCCGTACAAATGCTGGATATTGCAGCCACGGATGTAGGACCAACACTGGTCATCATGATGACAGGGAGGCCTTTGTTGATATATAGGGCATATTTGCTGAATTGTAACGAATATGCGTTTCAAATCATATATCATAAGTTCGTAAACCCAGTGCCAAGTGCAATTGTAAATGTAACGATACACAACTCACAACAGCACCTATTTATGCAATTGAATAAAAACCATTGGATAAATAAATGCATAAGTAAACCGATATTCAATGGAACTAGTGCCCAGGATCTTGAAGAATGTGACTTGAACCATGCAACAGTAGTATATCCACACGTTTCAACTAACGATGCAATGTATTACCTCGTCAACGCTGAAAGCACGGAACTGAGTATGGGAGCCAAGCCACTGACACGATCAAGTATTGCCAACAATACAGAGATTAAAGCGGCCGTTGATGTTATACATAAAAGGTGGAAAGATTTCACCCCGCCATGCCTGAGACTCACATCAGTAGCGAATAAACTCGCAATCCATGAATATGAAATGGAAAACGTATTGGATATGGACACTGTACTAGGAGAAGCAGAAGCAAGAATAGTATCACTATTCAGCATAGTAAACCACGAGAGAGCCTATTCACGATATGTTGTATTCATGACACTGCCAGGAACCATGGTACTCTGTGTCCCAGGAGCGTTGCAACAAAATACTAATATCAATCGTGATATAAGCCTGCAGCAAATAGTAGCAGGCTCTGATGACCCAGAATACCTACCTGCAAAACGACAACTGGAAACTACATACAACCCCTTATTCTGTGCATTGCAATCAGAAGATGAACTCACGTTAAATGCCAAACTTAGTTGTGAGAGACTTAGTGAACATGCTGGAGGACTGGAATTTAATGATGAATTTATATCACAAAAAGTAAAATTGGGTGATATGAGAGGTAAACTAGTCGCAGTGTCACATAAAAACTACTATCTCACTAACGGAGTAATACGAGCGAATCGAAATGCCACCATTGCTACCCTACCTGTTGGAAAAGATATGCAACACGTAATGTGCGGGAGACTAGTGGCATTAGTAATACAAAGACCAGTTCCAGTAAAAGAAGAGTTGGTTACAGTACTTAATGAACGTATCAACCTGCAACTAAGACAACTTGAAACAGAACAATTACCAACAGGAACGAAACCTACGGATATAGTTGAACCCAATAAACAGATATGCAACTTAATACAAACTTTAGGACTAATGCCAGAGCAACCAGATAAAACGCAACCCTTGTGGAGAGATACAGTTCTGGTACTGCATATGGGAAACCTGCAGTACTGGGTTGGAGAGTATGAAGTAGAACCCATGGAATCCGTACTATCAATGACTTTCGGAATTATAGGAAATAGAGAGTATCTACTCATTGGAACATGCACAAATTTAGGAGAAAACGTAGAATCTAAAGGTGATGTTGTGGTTATCGACCTGCAATCAATGTTCCAGAAACAACCAGAGAACGGAAATGTAACAGGTGACCACAATGATGCCGTAATGAGACGATCAGTAAATTGTGCTGTACTCAACCAATATTGTAAAAGAATTTTCCCAGGACCGGTAACATACCTCACGTCACTTAATACAGACTTCGATCTTATATTCCGACCAAATTTCAAATTCCAAGAAGATGTGGCAAACATTGGCAAATCTGACAGTGTAATGATATACGGAAATGAAGAAAGTGGGAGATGGACTGTGACACACTTTGCACCTAATTTCAGCTTGTTTGTACATGCAGTAGGTCCAAGGCTTTTCGTACACGAAGTAGCCGGAAAACAGTTTGTGAGAGGAGCTTTTGCCGAAATACCGCTATGCGTCTCATCGGCATGTGTATTTGACAAGTACGTCCTGGCATGTGACATTAATCAAGGATTGCACTTCTTTATGTACAGATACGATGCACTAAATGACTCTAGAACGTTGTGTAAAATAGGAGCCACCGTCAAGAAAGTTGACCTATCAGTAGTCTCATGCGCACCAGTGGTTAATACCAATGCTCTTGGACTACTAGCTAGTGATTACTTCGCTAATGTGATACTATTCAAAAATGAAAGCGAGGCTGGAGGGCGAGATACACTCGTAGTCACAGCAGCAGTGCGCCTGCCTACAAGGGTAACACATTTCATACGCAGAGAACAGGATTTCCGATATATTTCACCATTATCAGGAAGCGTAAGTTACATGCATATCATCATAAAAAACTTATACAGATGGGTTTCTGCGCCGATGGAAGTGTGATACTAGTAGTGATTCCTGAGTCACAACCGTTCCAATTCTTCAAAACGGTGCAAACAACGATGGAGGCATCTATACCACCCCCTTTGGGAGTGCCGCGTAATGAAATACCATTCTTTACCTCACAAATGGCTCAAACACAGCATATGTGGCCAGGAGATGAAGCCATACTACACTTGGACCTCTTAAAGTAAGTCCCATAGTGCTGCGATTCATAGTCAAACAGACAACTTCCCTTCCAAACAACTAAAATAGTGACGAACATCACGTCACGGCTTTCAGAAGAAGGAACACTACTCCCATACCAACTGCTGAACGCACTTTACACTAGCTTGCTATCATTATAAAATCAAAAGAACACCCAATAATGATAGATCTGACTTCAGAACAATGTGCCGAGTGTAAAGCAAATGACATTTTTCTATAATGATTGACAGCAACCGTTTACATAAAGTTGTCATCGTCTTCCAGCTGGTCGTCGTAGTACTCAGTCATGTCCAGACGGTAACGAAGGAAACCGCCTATACCACCAAAACCCATCTGAAATTGTGCACCTTCTTGCGATTTGTTACTGACAAAGTGTAACGCTGCACCGTAGTTCGAATAATTCTCAACAATCCACTCCGTAAGCAGCTTGCGCTCAACAGTCTCAAGGTCAACATTGTTCTTAGTGTCCTTGAACTCCTCATCCCGACGCTCATTCGCATCATTCAGGAATATTACCGAATCTTCACCAGTAACAGGGTTGTGGAGAACAACACGAACTACCTCAAGAGCCTCATAAACTAACAAGGTCTCAACGGTACCGTTCTCCAATGCTTCAATAGTTTCCTTAGCCCCAAAGATGTATTTACCGGTGTCAGTAGAAATCTCCTCAAAGAAGCGGGTAATCAACTTCTTCTCCTGAATAAACTTTACATTACTCAAACACTCAGCGGATAACTCAATGGCCTGTTGGAATCCATTCTCACCACCATACGAAACGTCAACAATCTTTAGTACCTTAGCAGCAAGACGTTGATCAAACATGTCAGAACCCATCAAGTCATTCTTAAAATCAGCACTTCCAGCCAATATAAGACCACTTACATTCACCTTGTCATTAGTGATGAACATGAGCACAGCGTTCTCAGCCACCTTTCGCACATAGTTATGACGGCGCTCCATACGCAAACGTGCAAAACGTAACGCAGATTGACCACCCCTACCATGCTTTTTAGGTAAATCGACACTAAAGGTGTGGAGAATCTCCTTGGATGAACCCTGAATGGTACCATACAGCGCTCCATTACCATCCATAACAATAAAACCAAACTTGTCATCACATTCAAGCAACTCCTTCAAAGCTTCAACGTGGAATTTGTTGTCACATAAATATAATGAAGTGTTAATAGGCTTAAATGGCTCAAAGTCAAGTGATACTCTCTTCTCCTTACCGTCGTCAGTTATAACAGTACCACAGTAAAGAACTAGACCATTTGGAGGAGTACGATTGTATAACTTCAGCTCTGTACAACATGATTACAAAGAGATGTAAACCTACTTTGCTGCGTAGACGTAATAGCACCAAGCACAGATAAACGGTTCACGCGAGACTTAATGTTCGAAGCAGTACCGTACTCATCAGCAAGCATCTTGTTAATACGAGGAATTTCATCTTTAGGACGAATAATTAGACTAATCATACTCGTTCCATTCCTATAGAAAGATTATTTACAGCCAAAACGATAAATATAAGCGATAAAAACAGTGGTAAGTAGTTCATTTACTTTAGAAAATTGCACAAACATACCCCTTAGCAGCCTCAAGTGAACGAATAAGCTGCTTGATCTTCCATTGTTCAATATTCTGGTTGTTGTCTGCCATTATAACAAACGAGTCCCATCAGCAAGGATGAAATCTTAGTAACTGATTCTCCAGTTGGATTACAAGTATTTCTGATTTTTAAAATGGCAGGTGTAGTCACTGATAAACGTTTAGGAAACTCGTAAACTGATGGACCCACGCAATTAACCACACATACAAATCAAATTTTCAAACATTCAATATAGTTAATCAATAAGCATCTATTTTTACGTAAAATCTACTGTTGAGCGTTAACTGTGGTCAAAATAATACCTTTGACGGATAATTTGTAGAAGAAGGCGTGATTCACAGTTACATCGCGCGAAGCTCCTAACCGAAATTAGATCCATATTTTGAAATTTATGAGTACTTCCACCCAGTTTTTAATTTGTTAGTAATTGTTTAGGCCAGGGTTGTTACGAAGTTGGATATTAAGGCCAATACGTTCCAAAACCTTTATTTATTCCAAGAGGAAGTGTTTAATTTCTGATCACAGTACTAGCTGGAAAATACGTTTGGATTGTAACGTATGGAATGAGGATAGAGAAACGATAGAATAGAAATGTGATGTGGAGATATGCTCTAAAATGGCTATAGCCTCAGCATAATGATACCTTTACGACCGCTAGCACGAGTTGTAACTCAGGTACTGTGGATAGCGGGTGGAAGCATTGTGAAGGCTACACTTAACGCGTATAGAGAGTCCGTAGCTCACAATAATGCAATTGGAAGTTCTGTAATTCGTAGACATATGTCACCTGAAGAGGCTGTCAAAATACTGGGACTACCATCTACAAAAGGCATAGCTTTAGAAGAGGTGGAACGCGCACATCAACGTCTACGCAGCATAAACATGGCATCTAATACGTTCCAGGGGTCTCCATACCTAGTGGAGCGAATTGATGCTGCACAAACTATCCTCAAGCAACACCTTGGGAAATCATTGCCTTAAGGCAATCTTGAAAAATGAATCTAAAAGGAAATAACAGCTTATGGCGAATTGCTTATATAGTTGCCCCAAGAAAGCCGTATCTTTTGACTGGACTTATATGTAGATTAGCCGCAGGAAAAATTAATAAAAATAATCCTTTTCTACGCATGCTGAGAATACATCGGGAATCATTCTCTCTGGATCATTATGTCAATCCTAACCAAGGATCAGCGCTATTAATATATGATAGTACAACCGTTAGGTATGCTTGCCTAACTCTTAGCCAACTGACGAACTCTGGGTTTGTAACTGCATATCCACATATATATAAGCTGCTAGATATTCTAGAAAAGTCGAGAGAAACGTTACCGCAAATTGATATTCGACTATTGTTGGAAGTTATCAAGTCATGTGAAGCCATTCTATCAGCTAAACTTCCGGTTTTAAGACATCGTAGTGATGAACGTATAAACCATATCGCTAATGCAGTAAGAGACAAATCAATTAAATGTGCCAAATATATAACTGAACATATATCAGCTGTACAAGGAGCTGTGTTGCCTGAATTTGCAACAACTGTGCTTAAATTGAATTGTGCCAACAAAAGCTTCACGAAATACCTTATAAAGGAAATCACAGAAAATGCCCAAAATCTAGCACCTCAAGTACTGATAGGTTGCTTGGAATACCTGGCTAATCAAATATCGTCTGGAATAAATGGATGCTACGGTGCAGTGTACATATTGCTCGATGCATTAGCAAAATGCAATCTTCCTTGGAAATGTGTCGTAGATATATTGAATATCATGGTTCAAATTAACGTTAGCCATCCGGAATTCTTGGATGGCATTACGTCAGCCTTGATTGGTGAAAATTGTTTGTCAGAAAAGGATGTTTGGGGAATGGACACAGTGCCCAGCCGTGATATCTGTGATATCATGGGTGCCCTAACCAACCTTAGCCACGAACACCTTGGTAACTTACTAGAGGCTTTTATTAGTAGGTATAGCGTTGCTCACGTAGAGAGATGTAATAACAATGTAGCAACTCGCAATATGAATAAATGCAACCTCGGGATGCTTATGAAACTATTGAAGGCAATACTTACCACAGACCCAGAGCTTAAGGGTCCTGGACAACAGTGGGTGCGTTATATCGTACAGAGGCGTCTTCCATATATAATCAGCAATGCGTCGGCACAAGAGATTGAAGAATTGTTTCATCTGCTTACTGTGATGGATCCTATGATGTACCATCAGCTGATCACTCCAAAATCCGAGGTACAGCTTGAAACTAAATTAATAACCGCACTGCTGGCAAAAGTAAACCTCATGTCACCAAAAGGACTTGCGAAAGTAGTTATGTGGTTTTGTACATCCACCAAAAATATACCAGACTTTTCACTTGCCGAACTAATGCAGAAATGTATTGTCATCATGTGTTCACGGGTCCTGGAGATGATCAAAATGTCATCGTATATCACAGGGAAAATGGTTTCACAGGCTAAGCATAAAGATGGCATGGCGGATACCCTAGTACTTCCGCTAATCGATCATAGTGCTAGTTTAAAGTTAAATGAAATTACCGACAATAGCCAGAGTAAATTTCTCTATGATCCGTCGTTGGGATCCAACTTCAAATACCTAAAACTTGGAGATAGCCGGAGTGATAGGAAAAACAGAACTCAACACCAGCAAGTACTAGGTGCATCGCCTCCAAAAAACGCGTTGAATGAGACACTAAAGACGTCTTCTGAACTGGCAATCGCAAAGCAGGGCACTTACAAACCCATGTTACATGAAACTGATTTGAAACTCCAGGGATCTGGTGAAGGTGCCCATAGACTTATGGAAGTGTTACGAACAGTTCGTCAAAGTTTGTGCGTGTACCACCATATATTAGGTATTAAATGTCCAAACTTGTATAGATCATGGAACATGCCACAACTACAAACGCTACTCAACTTTCTCAAAGTATATAACTTGTTTTTCACGATGCACGCAGCTAAGTTTAGTGATTTGGAAGACCAATATTCCTTATATGGAATAGATGATGCATATAACACGAAAGTTAAGAAGGCAATCAAGGCAGTGGATGCGGAATACCTAGATCAGAGGTTTTTGTGCACACCGGAAACAAGGGAATTATTTAACAGTTCTATGTCAAATAGCCCGGTAACAAATATCCCAACAGCCAAATTGCGCAACAGGGATGTTTATATTGCGAAACCCGTACGTAGCAAGGTTAAGCTAAATTGGAATCATTTTGATGATGGTGCTAACCTAGCGTATATAACAAGATCAAAATCCCCAAGGAGTCTTAGAGCGTGCTTGTCAGCCAAAATGAACCAAACATCTCAAGAAGTTGACCTTAAACTGCACGGAAATAAAAATGAGGTAGACTACTACCCTGAATATATCTCCAAGCATTTCAAGGGTACAGTTGCGTGTTTTGCCAATGAAAACAACACCAAATGCACCAACAAAAGGGCTGATGCAAATGTTTCCACATCGCGAATGCATAAGCAAATTCACACGACACTCACAACCACTGGTACCATCAGCGTTGCATCCGAAGTGCGTTGTGATCCTTATTTTATAGATATGGTGTGTATCCGGTCGTATTAACCGGTGCCGTTGTACTGCAACTGTATATGCAATGGACATGTATTGCTAATATCAGTAATTATCGCTATATTTAGCCAATGAGTGTTTGTTCGGTGATTCTTATAAACGTGTAGTGTGAACATTTAGACAACTCGTTACTCAACGCGGAATATTGGAATGCTACCAAAGTGACTCACTTCTTTTCTTCAGATTCAGGGTCACTGTCAGAACCGGACTTCTCAGACGCTTGCTGGTTGCCCTGGTACATCTGCTGAGATACCTTCCATGACAACTCCTGAAGACGCTTGTGGCATTCCTTCAGACTATCGATGTCTTCACTGGACATCTGCTCCCGAAGGTTGGCAAGCTGCTCCTCAAGACCCTTCTTGTCTTCCTCAGAAATCTTGTCCTTGAAATCACTCAACTGCTTCTCAACGGAGTAACAAAGAGTTTCAGCTTCATTGCGAGCATCAACTAAAAGCTTGCGCTGCTCATCAGATTGCTTGAAAGCTTCAGCATCCTTAACCATGCGTTCCACCTGCTCGTCACTCAAACCGCCACTGCTCTGAATAGTTATCTCCTGCTTGCGGCCGGTAGACTTGTCAACGGCACTAATGTTCATGATACCATTGGCATCTACATCAAAAGTGACCTCAATCTGTGGAACACCACGGGGTGCCGGAGGAATACCAACAAGTTCAAATTGACCGAGCAATTGGTTGTCAGCAGCCATACCACGCTCACCCTGGTATACCTTAATACCAACCTGTGTTTGATTGTCGGCAGCAGTAGAGAATATCTGGCTCTTCTTAGTGGGAATGGTTGTGTTACGGTTGATCAACCTGGTGAAAACACCACCAAGAGTTTCTATACCCAATGAAAGAGGGCAAACATCCAAAAGAAGCAAATCTTTAATCTCACCCTTAAGAACACCAGCCTGAATAGCAGCACCCATAGCCACAGCCTCATCAGGGTTGACGGATTTGGAAGCTTCCTTGCCAAATATACGTTGGACAATGTCACCAACACGTGGCATACGAGTCATGCCTCCAACTAAAATGATGTCATTTAAGTCCTTCGATGATACACCGGCATCCTTTAGGCATTTCTCACAAGGTTCAATGGTGCCCTTGAGCAAATCATCACAAATCTCCTCAAGCTTGGCACGGGTAAGCTTGAACTGCATATGCTTGGGGCCACTCATATCAGCAGTAATGAAAGGCAAATTGATTTCAGTCTGAGTCTTGCTCGATAACTCAATTTTGGCAGACTCTGCAGCCTCACGCAACCTCTGTAGAGCCAACTTATCATTGGTCAAGTCAATGCCCTGCTGCTTCTTAAATTCCGATATTAAGTATTTAAGAATGCGCTGGTCAAAGTCCTCACCACCGAGAGAAGTATTGCCGTTGGTAGCCTTAACCTCAAAAACACCACCAAGGATCTCCAATATTGAAATGTCAAAAGTACCACCACCTAAATCATATACAGCGATAGTCTTTCCGTCATTTTTCTCAAGACCGAAAGCCAAAGCAGCGGCAGTCGGCTCGTTAATAATCCTTAAAACGTCCAAACCAGCAATTTTGCCAGCGTCCTTGGTAGCCTGCCTCTGTGAGTCGTTGAAATATGCAGGCACAGTAATAACAGCCTTAGTTACTTTCCTACCAAGGTGTGCCTCAGCCGTCTCCCTCATCTTTGAGAGGATGCAAGCGCCAATCTGGCTAGGGGAATATTGTTTACCCTGAGCTTCAATCCAAGCATCACCATTCGATGCACGGACTATCTTGTAGGGAAGGGTCTTTTGCTCCTTCTTCGTGACGTCATCGTCAAAACGGCGGCCAATGAATCTTTTAGTGGCGAACACCGTGTTCTCAGGGTTTGTTACAGCCTGACGCTTTGCTACCACACCTACAAGGCGCTGACCGTCATCTGTGAAAGCAACCACAGAAGGTGTAGTCCTCATACCCTCGGAATTCTCAATGACCTTAGGAACAGAACCTTCCATAACAGCAACACAACTGTTGGTAGTACCAAGGTCAATACCAACAACATCACCTTGAACCTTAGATCGTAAGTTACGAGAAGTCGTCAAACTGCGTTGAACTAGACCCAGACGACAGGCTGGTGAGCCTAGAGAAAAAAATCTGCTTAACAATGTCATCGTTATATGTCTATTAGCTTAAAATAAACAATTACAAAACATCGGGCAACCTATAATTCGCTGTCAATAAACAAGTAATGACGTTTGACGATAACCTAGTAATAGGCACGCGACGCCAATGCAACGATGAATCAGCTCTCTATCAAGGATTCCACAAATTATGTGGAACCCAATAACACCAGAAATTGATCAGTCTATAATGGTGTAATATATAACAGTAGAAAAGGGGTCAATCAACAAGCAAAGGCAGGCTGTCTTGGCAATTGTGGGGAAATGCTAACAAATAACCTGAGGTGGCAAATAAGATTATTATGGATAACTAAATCATTAAAAAACACAATGTGTGTAGTGAGATGGCACGTAATCATGTAACTGTACGCTACGCAGTCTGTCAATCGAATTGGTCAACACAATGTCTAGGTTACAATTAATATCTTGATTTCCATACGAAGACACATTGTCTTATACTGGCAAGCATTAAGGTACATTACACATATACTGTGGATCAGGGCAGACGTTTGCTAATCACACATTTGCGAATTATTGTGCCTAATTCATATCCTCAGGAAAACGTTGGCTGGAATTGATATTTACACATTATGCATCTCCTCCTACATCGAAAACGTATTTATATAATCCTAGTGTTACACCTCTCTAGTATGACGGATCTTCATAGGGGTTTACCCAACACAATAAGTATTGCACATAACTAGATGTGTACCAATAATCAATTACAAATTCCAACATCCAGTACGAAAATATAAATAAAATTAGAATTAAGTGCATATTTTCTTACTGGACATAAGTAGTTGCAATGCCACTGATATAGTACGCTGATGTCGTTGGACTAAAATGTATAAAGTGGCTCGAATCGCTTTGCTGACGATAATTGGTTTGGTGTTGCAGATCCGTCAAAACTGTAATGTGCGAGCTCAATTCTGTACAGAAGCAGTGTGCCAACTATGCTGCAAAGCGACACAGAATGGGTGTGTAAATGCCTTTACTTCACACACAAAGGGAACGTTAATGAGTGATAATTTGTATTGTGAGGTACGTTACGTACCAAGTTGTTGAATCAATATTTGCAGCAATGTAATTGTGATAACCCCCAAATAGGTAGGAAGACGTTATACGAGTGTGTAACGACAAATCAGGTTGCGGTTGGGTAGGTAGACGGTTCAAGCGAATTGAATGTAATTCATGTGGAGTTATAGAAACTATGCTTCAAAAGTAAGTGATAGTGACTGGCTTATATAACATTCTTAGTAACCCAGACCTTCCAGTCGCAGGATGTGGCCATGCTGTTGTTGACGGCGCTCTTATATACACGATCTGATATCTAAATCGTAGTTGATCGTTACATCTACCGTTCATATGCTGTCGCAATCTGGCATATCTAGATAATCGCATGGGACCGATTCAGTGGCTAAGGGGTTATTACCCCCCTCGTAAAGAAGAACAGGAAATACCTAAATCTGAAAGGCAGATAGTAGTGCACTATAATAGATATTGGCTACCTCCCAAACAAGAAACGGATGATGGTAACGACTTGCAAAATGACAAACGGGTAACGGTCGTTCTAGAGCCGTATGTACTGTTATTGTGTTTATTGAGAAGAGTAACCGGAATTAAATTTCTCATGATACCCACGTCAGATGAAGAATTTGCAGGGGGTGCTATGCCTGCCGCTTATGTTGAGGATGCCAAGTGTTTTACTGGTGAACCCCTTCGAGAAGAACAACTAATTAATTACATCCTCAAAAATGCGCAGGGGATATCCGAGGATGCACAAAAGGTATTGAGAAGTGAATTCTCGTTATATACACCCCAAAACATGGCACAACAATCTGATGTTACTCCAGAAGCAGTAATATCATATCACAGCAGTACCTCCATACTGCCGGTTTATGTGTTTAAACATCTGCGCTATGCAGTACTTTTTATCATTTGGGTGTATCCAAAAATATCGCAAAATGTAACTAAAAGTATTATACTCAACTCAACTCCATGGCCATATGGGTACTATGTATACCATCGAAGAGCGAGGCAAATGGCGAAGGCCTGTTCGCTACGCGGTTACTCCAATATTGAGTTCACTATTAAAGAGTTGGGTTTAATGTTGAAGGAATTGCAGCGTGTATTGCAGGGACCAGCCAAGAGTATGATTCACAGGTAAATTTAGTCAACCAGTTATCTTCATATCTTCTAGACCTGGTCACTGGACAGAAGGGGCTGTCTTTGCAAATCTTGCCGTTCTTTTTAGCATACCCTGTCATGGTGAGTATCGTTTATATGGCGTCATAATGGATGCATGTATAGGGGTAGAAGAGTTACTAGTGTTCCACCGTGACTTTTACGACCTGAAAGCCTACTGTGCACTTATGGTACGTAATTATCAGGTGGCGGATTTACAACCGCCATTTCTTTCTGGTAATACGTTTCCTATTAGCTATTTTGTCAAAGATGCTTCATCAACGATGAAGTTTCTATCGGGGATTTATGCTAAAATATCGCATCTGTGGTATCTTTAACTGTCACGCCACATACAAAGGGTATCGTAAATGAAAATTAACTTTGTTACTCTCATATGAATATCACTTGAATTAGTACATATATATAATTATGCCCAACTGCCTTATATAACAAAAATCATTTGAAACCATATACTATGTAATGAGATTTTAATCATTTGAAAGAATATTCAAAAGGTTTGATGATTGCTTTCGGTTGCTAACCATAGCGATGTGCGATAGATTTTGCTTATATGGAATGCAACCGGCAACAGCGTATTTCAACAGAAGCATACGGGTGTCCATTCGTTATACTAGATGCTCTACGTGAATGTTTCATCTAAATAGATCAGGGCGATGTCCGTAACGGCGTAGCCAACCCTCCCTAGCAACCTGTTGAAATGCCATCTTCGACATTCGAGTGAACCTGAACACTCCGTGGCCATATCCACCAAAAATACAACGCATACGGATTCTATATAGTCCAACCTTGTTATCCAGAGGTATGTGACCCTTTAAGCCCATATTACGGTACACTACCTTGTAAACGCGTGTGTTGACTTCCGACTCGCGGAACAGACGGCGTGACAATGCATCACGCTGAACCCAGTTTTTGAAAGATGGAAACCCAAAAGGAGGGTCCAAAATTATAGGACCGGGATTTCTAGCAGCCATCCGTCATCACATCAACTGGACAATGTCACACTATAAACGATGTGTGACACTGCGAGTCACATATAATTTGCCTTCAGCGAAATAGACTTCACCTTCTTGTTGCCTACTTCTTCCGCACTGACATTACATCTATTTTGAATCAAATTGTGTATTATGCGGAAATCGTCATTTTTGGATGTAATCTTGAATAGGTCAAGTATGCGCTGTACATTGAGATGCTCAACCAAAAATAAAACACACCTTAATTGGCACTTTGCCGCCGTTCTGACGTAGAAATTCCATAAAACGCTTTTCCATGGTTTGGCTTTTATTATCCTCTGTTTTGTTTTTCTTAGCCCCCTGTCCATCAGAAGAATCCTGCCTCCGCTGCTGTTTGCCGGAAGATGAGACCTGAGAATCTTCATCGTCATCAGAGTATTCCTGAAGATCTTCATCCATCTCACGTTCAGCTTGCTGTTGCAATAAGTTCTTCATCCTCTACGCGCTTATTAAAATAACATAAATGCCTGCACTTACATTACCATATAACGTAAGGTGTGGCTGATTTAGCGGGTCGTCACCATCTTCATACGTAACCTCATCGTTGTAGAATTCTTCATCGTCGCTTGCTGCCTCTTCATAGTCCCAGTGAATCTTCTCTACTTTGACTTTGGTAGATGACCTCGAAGAGGCGTCGGAAACCTGCTTGTTTTCTTCAACGTCACCTAAATCGTCAGATTTGATTATACGCCTTAATCTTTCAGCCAAAATAGTGTCCTTCTGAACCAAACTATTCAGTATACTATAAAACATACGGAGATACTCCGTGACGAGGGTGCAGATGTCCCCGGTTTATGTGACGTCATTGGTTCCAGCATCATGTATTTGCTGACAGGAACTATGTTCACACTATTATCCAACTATTGGAATTATTTATTGAATCGAAGATGGAAACGTACCGTGTTCTCCATTAACATGAAATAACAATCCGTATCAATAATCCTCTCTTGTGCTCTAAAATTGCGGGTTTCTACCTGTTCTTGACGACCTATTCCTATACCTCGCCAGGACTCTACATTGGAGTCCACGTTGGAAGATTCATTATTATCCTACACTACGTAAGCATATCAGCATTGATACCTACATTCAGTAAAGGCTCCAACCGTTTCAACGTAAAATGGCGCATTATATCAGGCATGCAAACAACACCAACGTTGAAACGCTCGGGGATACTAAGTTGAAGCTTTGTTGTGTATCCAGCTTCCTCAGGGGGAGAAACCGATGAAGTAGATATCTGACATCCATTTTTCTTAAACTTCATAGATCAACCTACATCATCGAGTACCATTTCCTGCTTCAGCGGTGTTGCAGCTGGATTTAAAGCCCTCGGAACACCCTCGCGAGGAGGAAGTTGAAAACCCTGCGAGCCTTCAGTAGCGCTTAACATAGTACGTGTAACAAATCTACTTGTGATCGCTGCATACCGAAAGTATCATAAGATAATGCGCATGAATGTGCAAAATAAAATGTGAAATGTGTTAAAATGTTTATTTCACGATCTGGCAACGGTTATATGTATATATCCAACAACTTAATTTCTTTTTATTCACAAAATTCACTTATATGTTCATTTCAGTCTACACATTATAAATTAATATCGATGTGCAAGCATTCAAGGGATTTATTATTAACGCCTAAACGCGACGCATCATCTCATTTATATAAGGCTCTTAGAAACATATGATGACAACTATCTATAAGATCAAAGGGAAAATATATATTGATTATACGAATTAGAAGAATTTTCAAATGCAAACAATGAATGGAGCCAATGATGATAAAACCATAATTGTATCAAAGTGTGATATCGAGGAAGATAAACAGTCGTCTGAAAAACAGACAGATGAATCCAGCAGAAATGAGTACTTTTGGAAGAATGCAAGTAATAGAGATCTCTTGAGGAGCTGTCAAAGTAAACAAAATAAGGAAGAGTATTCACCTCTACAAGACACGGAGTCAAATATCAATCATATAAAACCCAATATATACATATCGCGCACCACGCAATATAAAACGATACCGTATGAAACATATTGCAGGCAAAAACGGGCGGCATAGGTGATTTGGTTACGTGGACTATAAAATCTAATCAATTTATTTCCATGATGTTCTATGCTTTTACCTAAATTGTTCGTTGTATAACCGTTATACAATATGGAAGTAAATAGCTATGAATGACAATAGTATATAGTAATATTAATTTTGTACGACACTCATATCGATGGAAATGTATTAAAAGCGCCATGGAAGACTCTGGGAAATATAACGTTAGTAACAGAAATATCCTTTTGAACTTTAAAATCATTGCGTTGTATATAATGTTCACCTCACAAGATAGATAATATTGTATATATCGTCTATAAACTAGGTATCATAGATCTGGGATCCTGAAGTTCATGTTTCGAGATTCCCATAGACGTGATATAAAAGCTCATCGTAATTTGCTCGGAAAACAGCTATTATTTTGACTAATTTTTCAAATTTGGGAACAATCCGGTGCATGCCAGCATTATTGTCGATTGCGTATCCTTCGCATTTATCCTCTGGATAAAGGTTGGTACAAAATATAGAAAAATGTACTCGCATCGAATTTACACATTTATTGCCTAATTATATAATTAGAACACATTATGTACGACACTGTATGTAAATCGACTCCAATGATATAGATTGTTATGACATATTGATCTCTATTTGGTGATCCACATGAGGTTTTACATAGCGATAGTACATTTATTTTTCATGCATAACTGATTGAGTGACTTTGATGCAAATACCAACTCTGTGCGTCAAGTGTAGTAGTTAATGAGAAAATATTGATATACATGCTGGAATATATTATTAAATTCCTTTGTAGTGTCATCGGGCGTAATATAATGAAAACGAAAATGACATACCTAAAGAAAATGTAATCGAGTATGAAAATGGCCTTATAGCCGCAATTAATGGAGATGAAAACGAATAACTCAGTGTTGAATTCAACGATATCAAATGTACACCCACACAACAAATTTGTGAAACCGAATGTAATGATTATATACAATCAGGCGCCCTAAATAGTCTTTAAAATGTTTTATTAGCAAAAGAATCATGATGGTTTCTGTAGGTTAACATAGAGCATCATGATTAAAATGGGAATGGAGGGGTAACATATTCCAAACTAAAAAATGAGACTCTATATATACATCACAACGCTGAGTGACTCTACTAGACATTAAATATTTTTATTTCATTAAGAATTGCAACAATCATGTAATCGATTACAAGGTACACTAGAGATGTTGATTTTCAAAAGAAACACTCATGTACCAGATTGCACAACGTCATATAATGCCTGACACGATCATGACAATATGTTGGTTTTAATTATTTTTTCCCGTTTCCCAAAAAACTATGTGGTGCTGTTACATGGTCATGCTGGTATTCTATATATTCTCTTAATACTTTTAATCCTATATATATTGCAAGCTATGATGTTGTTTATGCGCATGTCATTACAATATTGATATTTGTGCTACATGCCTCCGGTATGCAGATATACTGTCCTTTAAAACAGTATAAACGAATATTTGTATATCATTAGGTTGGCTATTTCACCGTGAGCATGACCGGTAAAAGCTGAAACGATGGACTTCTTTGTATGACCATATATAGTATATCATTACAGATTCACTATTTTATTCACATCGTACTTGAGATTAATGACATTTTGTCTTTAGCATTAACATAGCACCCATGTGATGCTTTAGTCAGATTACTCTGAGATTCGAGATGTAGCAAAATTGTGTTCGGCACCTACTTTGGAAATGCATAAATGTGAGTGGATTTAACTTACGACGCATTTTAAAACTACTTGAGTTATAGTGTGGTGTCTCAGATAGCCTCAACAATAAAATTTGCCCGCATTCATACATTAGATTTTCACCTTATCATAATAATAAACAGAATAATTACTATCAGTAATTATATGGTAAATCTTATAATTGACTTTTTCAATAAATGATCAAAGTAGCTCTTCTTTTAGTGTCTAACTTTTGCGCATGATATAAAAGGAATATAGGCATCTAATAACACATATATCGTAATTATCAACGTTTTGTTTGCGTTTTTATTGGAAACTATTTGTAAATTATGCCATTATTTTTTCACAGATTGTAGTTACTCTATTGGAACACCATAGTGTATAATTAATTTTCTGTCTATATAAACGGTGTACCAAAAGGCAATAATGAAATATGCGTGAGATAATGCTGTGAGTGATATAAATGAATGGTTTATTGGTAAAAATTTTGAAATCTGAGAAATATTTAATGTTTATACGATATATACCCTTAGTGTCAAATCCTGCTCTATATATTATGAGCTTAATTGTTGCAACAATAATATCTGTTGAATATGCTGACGAGGTGCTGCGATAGAATTTTCTACGTTTATAGATAGCGTCCCTCATATGGAACACCATTATCAAATGATCCAAAACGCTCCTAATATAAACATAACTGTAAGACATAACTTTCCAACTGACATAATGGGACACAGCGGATGGTTACTGATGTCTACCTTAGCTGTGTTGTTAGTGTTAGTAAATACAAGCCAATTGGGTTGTATAGTATTAGACCTTAGTAAGGTTGATTTTGATCCACCAATAAAAGTTGTGCATGGAACTTTTAGAAATGGTGGCATTTATACATTCCTTGATACAGAATCTGTACATCCACAAGCCATTGTCTTTGGAAAACACTTGGTCGACATACCGTCAAACCAAGCAACTCGCCCAGGGCATATGAAAATACATATTTATATGAAATATGGCAAGCCAATGATCGGTATTACATATATGTATACTCGCAGTAAAGTGAAATGGAGAACCAAGTTTCTAGTTTTTTCCGAAGGGGAATATAAATTAGCGCCGATGCAGTACAAGTTCTTATTTGTCAATGGTCCCATATCAGTGCCTTACGACTTTGATGATATGGAATGTCATCCATTTATCAAAAAAAGTCGCATACGTCCATACGCTAATGGTACTATGTTATCTAGCAGTAAATACAGGTATGTAAAAAAACGCCTAGTTATTCACCGTCTACCGACATTGCTTAACGATGAAATAATAATCTCACCCTTTACATGGATAAATAAATCTTTTAACTCCATAGGTAAAAAGGTATCTATATCGTCTCATAGTCAAAAGATCTTTGTTCCTGAATCCGGTGGCTATATATATCTATATTTCGGCTATCAAGGACGAAGCAGACATACCGTGAATATACCACCAATTGTTGATGGGATATTTAATCGGAGGAGTATTATGGGTTACACATACAAGTTTAGTACACTTGGTGATAAATCACCAGGCTCCTTTTTATTGAAAATAGTTATTGATATTTCAAAAACCACCCATGATCTCTCTGAGGTTGTAATATTGTACAACTTAGCAATGGGTGATTGGATTTACACCCAGTACGTTTTAATTGAGAAACTTTATTCTATACATTTAACTGTAAGAGTTGTAAACAGTGCCTTGAATTGTACAATATACGAAACTGGTGAGAATGAGTTCATTTCCCATGTTGAAACCTTCATAAATCGAAAACAAGGGTGTCAGTTTATAGTGGTCAACTTATTGAAGATTCAGAAACGTGGAGAAAATTTTTCAATAAACTATGGAATTTCCAAGATTTTTAACGTTATATACCATGAAAATGATATAATTTATTATGATCTATCTAAATATTGGATCGATCCTTACATGGAGATGCTAAATAACATCGCAATTGCTCCAAAATTTGCAAAACCAGATGATATCGGCATACTTATGAATAGATTGATGCGTAACACTTGAACCATAGTGGAAATCTAATGACAAGTGCCTTCCTTTTTGCCCTTTACAAGGGTAAAACCTAGTATTTACTACAAGAGTTCTAATGTAAATAAAAGTCGAGCCAAACAGGGAATATATAATGACTGACAAAAATACCCTAGTCATAGGTATATCAACCGTTGAACCACCATTTGTTCATATGTTTTACTGGGTATGGACAATTATTTCATTTCACATGGTATCCAAGATTAATTCATTTATGGTACGCAATGCATATATAAATCACAGAACAATGCAACGGAAACCTAATACATGAAACTTGCGAAATGACATTCCTCACGTTGGATAGTGGAAATGTGGTGCAATTTGGATGATAATAATGATTTGTCTTACATTCTAAAACTAAGAGCAGAAATAATGGAATTACATCACCCATGAAGATAACAAGAACAATCGACCCGAGATATGTTCTAACATTGACACCCATTGACGTAACAACTATAGTCAAAACAAATATCAACATAGTTTTGTTTTTGGTAATAACAACAGATTCGCTTTTGCAAAGCCAAAGAGACATGTCCATTGTATTTAATAAGTAAAAATTATGGAGATACGCACTAACAAGTATCACCGTTACTTTCATATTTGAAGGCAAATTAATCTGTTTTGATGACGTTTTAAAAATGCATTAGACTATTCAACTAGTTGTCACATTATATTAATCTTAATCCGTGAACCATACCCATTCCAACCGTATACAGAGCTTATGCAACTTCAGACAATCGGATATGTTCAATCATATGCAAACCCATAAGACTAAATGTTTAAGGGTCGATGTTAGATTTCTCAATCTCACATGCGGTTCGCGTACATCGTTAAATATTTCGGCAATTCTTTGAAAGCAGGATTTTTAATTATATCGAAGTTTTCAAATGGTTGCACCATGACCATTGAAGCCGCACTAACCCTAGATTGACTCATCTTTAATTACATCGGAAGGCTCACGCCGGACCTTACAGGTCAACAGCCGTATATCATATAGAGAACCACCACCAACTATTTGTGTCATTCGGTTGACCAGACATACGCGATGGAACAGACCAATTTCTAAAATACGGAAAATAGAGACGGGCATTTGCAGCAAAACATTCTACAATGACATATTCAGCACTGCAAATGACGTTAACAAACCGACAGGAGTTACAGTAGGATATTCACCAACGGATAAGACAATCACCAGTGTCATTTGGAAGGATAACTTATAACGGAGAGTCAACAATCGTTGTCAATCTTTACGACTCATCTGACAGAGAGTATCAACTTAATCAGCAAATCACACTGGAAAAAAAGTACTACTCTAAATCATATCAAACAATGTGGATTATAAGGGGCGACTAAAAAACAGCGCCAAATAAAGGTTTATTAGAATTGGACCACAGGCTGTTGCTGATCGGGCATACCACCAAATATAACCATCAATTGATTTGACGTAATTTCAAATATTGGCACAAGGTATCTTTTGGTATGTCACCGGAACTGTTACACTCCACAATATACTACCATGGTGTCATTAAAGACCCAATCTTATTATTCATACAGGACTATTATTTATAATAAGACTGTAAGACAGACAACGGTATAAATTCACATCACTTACCGTATACAGGGTAGATGAAGAACCAGCATAATACAAAGTATTATGTGGTTAAATATGATCAGAAGATTACAACATGTTCAAGCGTAATAGGATGAAGCCTCCGGAGCTACGTGAGTCTTACCGGATGTGAGGAAACTGGAAAACTCCTCGTAAATCGAAGGCTGGAGCTTAACCTGTCTCCAAAGATCTGGAGTTAGGTAGCCATATGTGGCAGAGAGAGCTGCAAATACAGCCTTAAGGAAGTTACCCCTGGTCTTGGTGGATCCAGAAGAACAAGAAAAACAGTCCTTAATACCGGCGAAAGAAAGAAGCTTCTTTGTGGTGGGAGCACCGACGATTTGTGTACCTCTTGGGGCAGGAACAAGCCTACATCTTACACTACCAGACTTTCCGTGTACCTTCATGGGCACGGTGTGTGGGTCACCAATCATATTTCCCCAATATCCACGTCTAACAGGGATTAAAGAGAGCTTGGCAGAGATGATAGCACCACGAATAGCCGTAGCCACTTCCTTAGCACACTTTGTGCCCAAACCACAATGACCGTCGAAGTCTCCGATAGCTACAAACACTTTAAACCTCGTGCGTTGACCAGCGTTAGTCTGCTTCTGAACGGGTACTATCTTAACGACATCATCCGCTAGCTTCTTGTCAGTGAGGGTGGGCTGGAAGAAGTAATCCACAATCTGGTATTCCTTAATTGGGATGGAGTGAAGATATATTTGTTCAATAGATTGGATAAGACCGGCGGCGACCAATCTACCAAGTTTAGTGACAGGGACCCAGCTCTTCAGGTCATCTTCACTTCCACCACGACCTCTAACATTACCAATGAGAAATATGATTATAAAAACTAAAATCATAAAATAAATATACGAATAATAATACTAAAAACACATCCTCACATATGAATCACGGTGTATTATCGGCTTACCTGGAGGATGCGCGTCTACCACCCCTACCACGGCCAAAACCTGACCCAAAACCACCACGTTCTGTACACATATATCAACATTTTTGTACAAAGTCATCATACCCGCCATTCTGAAATCACAGAAGCAAAATTTTGTTCGTCTTGCCAATAATGTTTTTTATAACGACAGTTCCGTTACCTACAAATACTTGTTTGGCGATATTCGCTATGATTCTTGACACAAGCGAATATATAGCCGAATCCAGAATGATTCCAAATGATATAGAGCAGGGGTTCTGTCGTTTACGTTCAAATAACACTCCAAGGCCAGTATATGGGGTCGCTTAGGCAAAGGGCGAGCCCCTTGATTTCGGCCCATAAACTTGATTTTACAACATAATACGCACATCAAAAGGCAAATTTAAACATTGAACAACACATATGAGATGAACATATTTTTTAAACACACTTATTATTAGCTAATCATCTTATATACATCCTTGCTTCATCTGGCCACAATAGCCAAAGATAGTCATTAACTTTGTCTTTATGATCTTAAACACTTCAAATATTGTTTGTTCTACATTTGTAATATATAATCTGCATTTTGTTAGGATTTTAAAAACAGGTTTTCGGTATTACTCAGTTTGTCGTTTATGATACGTATTCCCAATGCGTTATGTACGATATAAAAGTTCTCAAAGTATACTTTGTCAATATTCAGCGTGCTATAGTAACACATTTTGTTAGATCAACTTGTGAACCTTTAGGAATCTCGACACACTTGTATGCTTAAACCGCACATTAGCTATACTGCGTATACACAGTAATAAGTTTCTGTTAACATCATATGATGTTTAATTTACGATGTTAAAATGGCAATATATGTTAACACAGTTACACATTTTGGTTGGATTGGCGTACTTCGTAACCAGATCTACATTTGGTAGCGTGGTCCCGGAAAAGCCGGGAAACAGCATTATCACTGAAGACTTGGACCGTTTTACATTATATAAGGTGCGGCTTAGTAACGTATCAGGTGCTGTTAATGCGGAAGATTTTCGTGTTGAGCTGATCGGTACACAATTCGTTCATGTAGGTTTAGGTAAATCGCAGAATCACAGATATACTGCAGATTACCGCAGAAGGTTCAACTGTTGATTGGAAAATACGTTTAGATACGGTATGCCAGTATCATTTCACCATCATATCTTTTAGCATATTCCAATTGGTGTTATATTTTACCCAGAATTCAGTTTAGCCATGGAACGGTTAGAACGTGATGTTGCTGTATGGTATGTCATTCCTGTATGATGCAATATATATAGATCTCTAGGATTGTTAATATAAGGATCCCTAAGTACTATGACTTGGATCCAATTGCATTTAAACGTGAGGAATTATGACGGGTCATACTTACAGACACATTCAATCTATTCTACCGCCTTATAATTGGATCTCGTTTATTACCATAGTAGCGCTATGCCTAGGGACATACATCCATTTGAAGGGTACTAATATTGGTGTAAATAACGCCAATGTTAAACATCTTTGCGATGTAAAATGGAGTCAAAATATCCCGCATTCGTGCTCTTTAGGCGGATCAACGTCTCCTCCATTTACCCAAGGGTTGTTTTTTAGCTCATTTGATAGGTTAATTGAAAGTTCAGGACTTGCTTCTGCAAGCTTTCTTCGTGAGTTTTCGGCTAATACGGGCGAAACAATTCGGCGAGTGGAGCTACCCAATGGTTATTTTGCCGAAGGTGCTACGTTTGTAGTGGAGCCGAACACCCTTCGTTTGTACGTGATGGTACTGACATATAAAGACAATGTGGTACTGTTCTATGATTACAAAACATTCCAATTGACGTATGTACATCAATGGCGTTATGTAGGTTTCGGGTTAACATCAAATTATAACCACGACACAAATAACCTGGAGGAATTTGTCAAGCATCAAGAAGTGTGGATGACCACTGGAGGAACCCATTTACTGTCTTTAGAATTACCACCTTCTTTTCGATTCGGACCTCCCATGGTGAAAAAGGCTATTCCAATAACGTTCAACGGACTACGGTTACGTTACGTGAATGAAATGGACTACAACCATGAGACTGGGACCATATATGGCAACATTTGGACAAGCGACTTCATTGTTGAAGTTGATCCTAAAACTGGGATATGCTTACACTTATGGGACTTAACTCCATTGAAATTACAACAACCAGACAACGTAGACGTCATGAACGGTATAGCGTGTGATTCAAGATCCAAAGGCTGCCTTATCACCGGAAAGTTTTGGCCAAATATATACAATGTAGACTTATTAATTACAGCAACGTCAGCACGCGATGTTCCATCAGCATTCTATCATGATTACTGCACTGAGTTTAAGGCTCCTTCAGAACAGTGAGTAGGGCCTTCACTAGCTCATCTACACGAATAAATCCATTTTGCTCTGTCAAGTTTAGGTCTGCTAAAAACGCATCAATTTGATCATCTGGTATATGATGATTTGTCTTGAGGATGTATACAATGGTGCCCCTGTTGACAGTTCCATTACCACTGGCATTTAAGTTCTGCATATCTTTGAATACCTCCAAGGTTGGAAACTTACGGTAAAAAGTTTTGTAAGTTCATCTACAGTATATTGTTTAGCCCTAAGTTTCCCGGCAATATCCACTAGCTGCTCATGCGATATTTCGTTACCCAGTACATCAATTGTTTCTGTATCTCTAACGTAAAATAAAATTTAATAATAATTATAGATACTTTACCGCCACTCCTGTTGCTGATATTATATTAATGGCTTCTTCTTTGTTAAATGCATTTTTGCTGCCTCCTGCGAAGAGCAGAGCTGCTTCATTTATCTACACATCTTTTCAATATAATTGAAAACATTTACTTACCTTATTATTCATATTAAAAAATCCTTGTGTGTATATTAAAAGTGCCTCTGAACACAACCATGCTCACAGAAGTACACCTTGATTCGCACATCATTTTTTGGAACATTTAAAATTTATTTATAAAAGCATTTTCGCATATTTTACAATGTATATTATTAAATAATTTAGGCTGCTGCCGCTCCATCATTTCAAAATTTGATTTATCACATCCTGGATATATTACGTAGACAGCGGTCGAGGTCGAATAAGTGATGGGCGGTCGGGCTTCTTTAAACATCACTGCCCCTTATAGGTGGCTCAGATGGTCTCTATCGTAATACCGCCTGCTGAGCGGCAGCAGAATCATCAACTAGTGTTATCTCGTCTTGGCGTATTTATCGTGGTTTGTTTAAAATAGGTTTTCGATATTATTTCCAGACTTATATACTGATAGCACAAGCTGCGTTCACAACAACTGTTCTTTTACTTAGATTATGGTTGGTAAATAGTTCTATGTTAACTATTTTCAGGTGGACATACCCTGTAATCACAGTCGTTTGTCTCATCTTCCATACATTGCTACTCGTTATGGCTTTGTGGTCTCACTGGATGTGCACATTGAGTGATCCTGGATATGTTCCACACATATACGGTATTTTTTTCTTCTTAAATTCTACTATTACTTTTGCAGATGAGCAGATTATTGAAGATGCGCTACGTTGGGGGTTCACCGATTGTCCAAAATGCAGATCTGTTCGTCCACGGCGGGCGCATCACTGTAGTGTTTGCAAACGTTGTATCATTCACATGGACCATCATTGTGAGTATGCCGCGTAAAATGTCTAATCACCTCTAGGCCCTTGGGTTGGCAATTGCGTAGGATTATTCAATCAGAAGTTTTTTATACAGTACACAGTCGTAAGTATTTGTTTGTTTGTTTTAATATATTTTCAAGTACATACTATCGGCCGGGATTTTTGAATTAACTATAATTACGGTCATTGCTTTGGATATGTACCATCTGTACATTAACGATATTGACAAACTTCTACATAAATATGGCACGTTATTAATGATTGTTGCACTAGTAAGTTGTTTGTATCCATTTCTGAGACATTTCAGGTAAACTATTTTGTGGCGATATTGTTTACCATGTTCACGCTCACGTTGTTCATCGACCAGCTGGTAAATATCTATCGCAACAGAACAGCGATAGACAAACTAAAGAAGGTAGTTACACGACATCAGACCTTCATGCAAACATTGACCCATGTTTTTGGTTGTCACCCTTGTTATAGATGGTAGGCCATAATATTTAAAAAATATACCTGTTTTAGGTTTCTCCCTTTACCGGCAAAGCCTAGGTACATGGGAGAGTCTCTGACTCCTGCTGATATTATTGCGCTTTCCGTTTTTGACGACACAGATGCAATATTAGCGGATCGTAACCATGAGCTCCAGGACATTTTGCCAGAGTCATCACCACGATCTCGATGGTTGCCAAAGTGCACCTGTTTATGGAAAAAGGAGCCTATGAATAATGAAGAATAATTTAGTTGTATATGTTTCTTTTAATGTCTATTGTGCTGCTGGTGCTTTTATTGCCTTACTGAGGGATGATTCCTGCTATTTAGAATTATTTTCACTTTTTTACCGTTATATAATATATACAGGGGATACATTTTTAGAACCTGCCAAAGTAGCTGGGTTCTTGCCTGTTGTTATTTTACCGTGGCATCTATTTCTTATAATCCTGGGTCGTGGTAATCGTCGGTTCAAATGTTGCACATTTCTATGTTTCATGCATTTGAATAGTAAATGTATACGGGTGTATGATATAAACTGATCCAACGGATGATTCTCATATGTTAACCCATTGTAGACAATGAGCTACAGCCGATGGCCCACTACTTCGCCCGTATCGGGAATCTCTGCAGCTACATCGTCATATGACCCTATGGTGATTCCTACAAATGACGCTACTACTGCTGCCATGCTGCAGAGGACGATGCAAAAAAACTCTGATCGATCGCATCCGGCAGAGGGTTCAATGTCAATACTACAACGTTATAATGGTGCATTGGAGATGCTCCGCAACAGGCTCTGGAATAGTACGGCAAAGGGCAATTTATCATTTGAAGAACCTGATGACGGAGAGCCGACTTCTTCCGAGCTCCCTTGGAATGACGGTGATGATTCACATATAATATCTGTAGAGCGAGATCTTAGCGTGCGCAGTGCATTGCGTTTAAAGCACCTTTTACAAAGTGGCAATACCGTTCCTTCTGCAGTATTAGATGCGGTATTATCACACGATAAGGTTGTTCATCGGCTTCGTAGTTTGAATGATATTTTCACTTTTGGGAAGCGGCTCTATTTACCTGAGGAAGAAATGGATATTAATGTGATCAATGCTATTCGCACCGCTCTACCTCTTTTCAACGGTTCTTGCGTACCTCTTGTTATGTGGCCTTCTACGGATCCATCTCTTCACGACAATGAGCGCGTGCGCATTGAGGAGTCCACTGTGTTTGAGGCTTTACAGATATACTGTCTGCACAAGCATAACCGTGAGGTTTACATTGAGAGAAGCCGTTCATCCGCTAGCATGAATGAATCTAGTGGTTCGTTGGCGATAGACATGACCGACGTTGTTGTTGTCCGTGAGATCTCAGATACCATATTGGACGAGCTCTTGGCTACGTTATGGACTTTAGGTTATTTAGCTCTGCAGATGCATCCTGTAGGTTCTGACCAGTTGCGACCTTACGCATGTGCGATTTTATCAAATCCTGAAGAAATCGTGTCCCGTCTATGGAAAATGTATTTATCGTTTACCGAACACCTCAAGCTGCGATTCCTTCACATTAAGGATGTGGATGTTTCATTAAAGGATAACTTGCATGGTCGTCTGATAGTCGAGGCCCATCGAGTGGCGATTTTACAATGTGCCATTGTCAAGACTCTTTTGGATATACACATCGGAACCAGAAATATGACATTAGAGGAGTATCAGCGTTATGCAACTCACTTTGAGAGTCGCAACTTTACAGGTGCTTTTGCTATAGTTCGCAATGTGATGGGCGACGACGACTCTAAAGGTTCACAGCTTTTGAACCATGCTATTCACGAATTACAAGCTCTTGGTACTATGTTGCTTAGTAGTTTCTTTTTGTACAGAGGTTTCGGTGCTGATAAGATATCATCATGCGACAATTCTTTCGTGTCAGAAGCTACTACGTATATGTATTCACAGTTGACTCTTATGGATAATGGTGACACTAATAAATCCAGAGCCATGTTGATATTTGCCTTTACTGGTTTTTTGAAGAATTTATCTATTGGTGATTCTGCTTGCAATGCTGATCTTCAGTTCATTGAAAAAGCTTCTGCTCATCTAGAGAGTTACGTTTCCAGTTTGGAATGGTTGGCGTTATCACGTGACTGTTTTGGCCGAAGCAATTGTTCTCCCAGTGCCACAATCACACAATTTCCATGTCGTTTGTTGTTATTGGAGTCAATTGCTTCTGTTATCGATATTTTCGGTGTAAAGAGGGTTCCACATCTGGAGAGCGTTGTGAACGCTCTCTGTATTGTGGTTGATCGTGACAATACTCCCGATCTTGCTTACCAGGCTACTAAGCTTTCCCTCATGGAACGCATAGGCGAATATTTGATGTCGAACTTTCCCTTTGGTTTATCGAGTTTATTCCAGTTGTTTGGTGCATTCTTACCGTTCTGCGGCAGCCATGTGGATGATGAAAATATCGTTGACATTGATAACGACCATACTTCTATGGATATAGTTGTGCGAATATTACTATCAAAGTTTGACAGCATTGTTATAAGTCCACTCACTTCCCCTGTAGAATACAAATCTGACACCGGTGAGATTGAGGTAACTGAAGATATTTATTTGGATGTACAACTTTTACAAATGCTTGGTTTGGACAAACGGTTACTACTGGATAAATGGTTTTCTTGGGAAATGAGCAATAGCATCTGTGTTATACGTGCTGGTATCATGGGTAAACCTGTTCTGGTCAACGATTTGCGTAATTTATCCTGGAATGCAACGGCTAGCCCACTTGGCGATGATCAGGACCTATGGGTAGTTGATGCTGATGTGTCTACTTCGACCTCCAATGGCAATATTAGCGCGTTATGGATGCAGGAAGCGTCGTTGGAAAACACTGGAGTGAATAAATCTGGATTGCGCGGATGCCACTTCGAACTGAATGATGCAATAACTTTCGAGATTTATTCGAACTCTGGGAATGCGAAGTCACAAAAGAATATGACTGGGCATTTCACTCTGCTGCGAGCTCTCTGGCTTGTTTGGAGAGGATGTATTATGTACATAGTGCATACAGGACGAGAGTTACCACATCAGGCCCTTGGTACTTTTGTAACTGTCAATAGCTTACTTACTGGGATCATATCTAGGTTTCCTCGTCTCATTTCTATGATTGAGGACCACATAAATGTAACCTTTTGCATGAATGAGAGCAACAGCAGATATCCATTTGGCCCTTCAAGCATTATATTTCACTACACTCTTCTATATTTGGTTTGCTTGAAACATCTTCAGTTACATGTCATGCTTCCTGAAGTGATCGATGCCATACGAAGCTTCCTTCAACCTACTTACGTCATACCTGTAGGTGAAAACGTCACAGAGGTTGAATTCCACCGTTACTGGATTTTCTTACAATCATTGGAGTCATGTTCTCAGTTTTTGACTGATGATCATGGTTTATCAATGTTCGCTTTTCTGGAGCGCATTTTGCACGAAGAAGAGCGCCCTCTGCGTACTTATCCAGTGACACGTGGAATATTAAAGTTTTTCAAGGAGTTGTTGATTCAATGCCCACCCGAGCTATGGATGCTCAGTGCTTGGCATCATGGTATGTTGAATATGTCACATACTTCTTTAGAAATGGAGTCTAGCAACGTAACGCATGGATTGGATCTGTCATACTTAAATAATCTAAGGCGACATGTCCATGTGAATGCACACAAGTCCAACGATCTTTACAACCCTTTCCAATCACAGTTACTTTGTGAGATGTTTGGCTACGTCCTGAAAACCGTATTTCATGCTATAAACGATTTTGAGTTTGCTGACAGTGCGGAGCGTTTCTGTATGGTTGAAGATATAGCTGAAATAGCACAGCTTACTTGTGGTATATTTCGTGTTTACAACTACGATAATGGCAAACCCTTTTCGGCGGCATCCGATAGCCAAGTTCCTGAAGATCATTGGGCCCAAGGTCTTAATGAGTTGATCAATCGCATACTTTTGATTCTTTCTGGGTCCAGTTACATCATGGGTGTTGTGAATGCTTTGACATTCCAGATGGATCTTTTGAAATACCACCAAGGGCCATTGGGCGCTTCCCTTGTTATGGTAAACCCTTTGAAGTTCAGCGAGATGAGTCTTTCATTCTTTACGCTGCGCAGTATATTACATCGACGTATGGGTGTAGTGATGCTGTCGAGTACTAAAGACCTAGGATTTTACGCATCGCAGTGTAAATTGAATTATCGATATCGGTGGTTAAGATTTCATGAAAACACTTCGCTTATGGGTCAATCAAAGCGTATACTGGCTGTGAAATTGAAGTTTTTAAGAAACTTGTATGTGATTGCGCTCCCCAAGAACCGCAACCCGCTGTTTAATACTTTGGCAGAAACTTTGGGATCACCACTATTCTTGAGATGCCGCAATGGAACGGACCATCGTGGGAAGTTTATAACATCCCATGATCAACTACTGGACCCAAAGGATCCAGTTGTTTATTTTTCGAGGCACCAGATGGACTTGCTGCGTGCCAGTCTTCCACAGGCATCAGTGGTAACATCAATTGTGTTTCACACTTATACAACCGGTTTTGCCTCTACTGCTACTGACATTCTATCACTATATCTGCTTCTGTCTGACCAATTCAAGCTTCAACGGGGTGTTTACAACGAATCAACCGTTGATAACTCTCGCATCATGTTAAATCAGTTGGCCAATACACGAGGTCATTACGATATCATTTCTCATACTGACAAAGACGAGATTTGCTTCTATGAGCATTTGATATCTGTTTGCTTGGATGGTAGAAAACGCAGTTATGAATTGCGAGTATCTATTATGCAGTATCTGAATGTAGCCCTAAGTACGTGCAGTGGTATGGAAATGCTCTGGGATAACAATGGCGTGGATGTTAAGGCTCTTTTGGACTTTGTGGACTCTATGTTGAGATTGCATTTACTACATGGTCATGGGCATAGTTTGGGTGATGTTACAATAGCACAGCATGCCCTTTTAATATTGCCCCGCTTGATTGAATTGTCCAAGGGTACCCAGAACTACTGCTGGGAGACTATAACGTTTTCACTCAATGTTCTCATTGAGTTATGGCGTAGCTTTGATTCCAATTTGTTTTTAGATGCGGATACAACCTTTTATCAACAGGGTGCAGCCCCTCGCAGCACCATGGCAAAAGAGTCATGGTTCGACAAAGTCGTCCCTGATCTTAATGTACACATGTCGGATTCTTTGGTCGAACGTCGTTTGGGACTTCTGCGCATAATGGGTGCTGTCTATGCCATTTTAGACAGCTTGAATGCGTATCTATTACATTCAAAGTTACGTTCTACTGATCCTCCAGACGAGTTTTTGCATCTATTATCTTCAGTTAGCATGAACTGGGAATTTATGGATACCCTATTCCCTATAGTTTTTTATGATTCCGGATTTATACATTCCTATGTAAAGAACGATGTTACTGAGCGAAAGATGGGCCATTATTATCGTTTAGGCTTATGGTTGGGTGAGGATTGTTTAGATCCTCTTTCACGGCTTTTGCACCATCTATACGACATGAAGATTTCTCATCATCATTTGCTGATGCAAGGTGACTCCCTGTACGGTGTTGAGCCTTTTGATATTACATCGATGCTAGGACGGTTGAACCGTTGCAACTCTCAGGCGCCTCATAAAAAAATTGACAATCTCATATCCTCCAACAGGCTAAATATAAATCGTTATGCTAATATGCTAGGCGAAATGGTTGGTCCATCTGAATCCAATGCTTTGAAAAGTCGTAAATATGAACTAACTTCTGGCGCCACAGCTGTTATGCCATCCGATCCTGGATTTCACACGCCATTTTATACCTTTGGCACTGCGTATGAGTTTGGTCACAATTACCTTGTGGACGTTGAAAAGTTTCACCACCTCTCTGTGATATTGATTACATCATCAGACGACAAGGCCAATGTCTTATATTCCGAGGGTATGGGTATAGTACGTCGGCATATCGAATTGATTCCTTATATAGAGTCGTTGAATGATCTTAAAGTGATGCTGTTGCGTCAGTTATGCAATTTGGTGACAAACTTCCGTTCACAAAAGCCTGCCATTTATTCCAGGATGCGAGGTCTATTGGACAATGATGTGGCTACACGTGATAATGCTAATATCGCTATCGGAAATCACATGGAACCTTTTAAGATGTACGTGTTTAATGTGGCCATGATGCTTCATTTTATTATGACTCTTCCCAGTTGTTTGTCTGAGCACCCTTTATACATTGGGCTATTCATTGACCTTTTGCATTTAATTCTGGAAGGAGGCTTGGACATCATGGAGCTGGAACCGAGCTTTTCAAATTATTACGAATGCTACCGTTCATCACATCAGTCTGACGAAAGTGGTTCCGATTTGGGCATTTCCCAAGATGGGTCCAACGTGACCAAAGGTTGCGACAAGGACAAAGTAGCTCAAGAGTTCCGTTCTTTTGCCTTAAATGTATTTTCTGGTCTACTTGTTCAGATATCTCACTATATTTTAGAGTTTAGCAGGCATTTTTACAATGTGTTGGATGTTGATTTCAGACCTAAAACTTCATATAGACGTTCGCTTCGTGTGAGGGTGGCAGCACTTTCATCATGTGTTGGACCTGGTGAACTCTTTAGCGCCGAGGAAGAAGGTATGTACATTGGTGATGCATCCAGTTCAGGAAATCGCGAATGCGTTTGCAAAACTATTGTCGGTAAGACAGTGGTTTTATGCAATGCAACTGTATGGCTTCATTTTATGTTATGTTCCTTTTTCAATTCAATGTATCGCATTACTTCATCGGTTGCTAAGGCATGTTACAAGGCTGAGCCTCGTGATATCGATGATGGTGCTATCGAATGCCATCAACGTATGACTACTTACGCCTCTAAAGCTCTTTACGATACTTGCATTAAAAAGATTGATGCACTGCGCACTGCAAATGATCGTTTACTTCAATGTTTTGCTGATGCTGGTTGCAACACCTTGCGGAGTACGGAGGTTGAGTCTGCATTTGTCTTTATAATGGGCCCCTACTCAAGCTTGTTGACTTTGCAATCTATTGTTTTAAGTGATATAAACTCAGATTATACGAAAGATGTTTGTTATCCATATGTGGTGCAACTAGTTGATGCATTGACGAAGCTTCCTTACAGCACTTCAGCGTGCATATCACCAAGCATTGTTAAATATGGCGACTTTGTGAACTCCAGTGTTTTGACTAAGTGTGACAAGATGTATATGGCTGAATGTTTGCGCGGTATGTCTAAGGGTTTGATACGTTATGAGAACTGCAATTGGCTTCGTACTTTACTCTACAAGTTGTTTGAGCGTTTTAATGTTATCTTGTTGCACGGGATTTCATCTATGTCAGTCCTCAATGGCTTCATTGAATGCCAGTTAATACAAAGGTTGTACTTGTATTCTTTCCTGTGTCAGTTTGTTCAGCCTCTGCAACATGTAAATCCCAAGTCACTCCTATCCAACTTCTCAGCACATACTCTTGATGGCACCGTTGGCAATTGCTTAGAGGTCATGGAGAGCAATGTAGCCACTTGGTACCCAGCCTACCAGGTTTATAGTGATGGTGAGGCTGTGAGGTGCCCATATCACCTCTTACATTGTGGACTACTCAGGTTTGTTTCTGAGTTGTGCAGCTATCACAGTAGCACCAATGCAATGAAGAATTCGAACATGGAGTCTATGTCTACTGTAATGCCTCTACTACTGAGTGTGGTTCACTTGTTGCGTCAACGGTGTATGCATGTGTTGACATCTGATTTAACCCTGGCCACTATGGAGGAGTGCTACGTTATATTTACCATTTTACGTCAGATATGTAGTTGGCGTCGGCTACCCGATTCGGATAGTGCATTAATGCCTGAGTTGTTGCGTTGTTCAATGCAATACTGCTCTAACCTCATACAAGCCTTCCAAAATGGTCTGGATAAGATTTACGACCAGATTCCACCAAAGACTGTGGATGAGGGCATACTTTCAACGAAACATGGCCTAGAAACTAAGGTATCGTCAGGAAACAAATCACCTGATGCATTAACCATGAACAACTCACGCCAAGTTTATCGACAGCGCTGCTTATATCTTGCACTGAAAACTGTGGAATCATTCATTACGTTCTTGTTGAACACTGACATCACATTAGGCTGTGTAAATCAGTTACCACCAACACTGGAAGCATTCTTGAAAAGTGGAGACCCTGCTAATTGTCGCCGTATGTGCGGTGTTGATCGTGTCGTCTTCCAGTCTGTACTCCGCGGACAACCTGTGTCCAAGCCTGTGTTATGCACTCGAGATGACATGTCGAAAGCAGGTCCTAACGACCCTACTTTTGAATTGATGTGCGATGCTCTTGGTACTTGTGTGGATCTCTACCTTTGGTCCTTGCGTGTCTACAGGGAGTTGCGTGGCAGCAGCAAAGAACCATTCCTTCTTGGGTTCCGTCAAGATGCGGAGGGCGGCGTTCACGTGGCTCTGAGTTTGTACAGTACTTTGGGTGGTGATTATTTCCGAAATGGCGTTGATAGCATTGATTGCCTAGTCTACGAGAATGTTTCTGTTCGTGCTCATAACCATGTGGATGTAGTTCCATCTCAGGTACCACTCGTTGAGTTTCAGTCTCTTTTTGGGTGTGTCATTGAGAAAAGTGCTCTTTTCTGCGCTAGTGCTGTCAATACGATTTTTTTGCAAAACCAACTTTACACTCACGACGAATCACGTTCCAGAGGTCTTATAGATGGGCGTACCAAAGTAATCCCATCTTCTGGATTAAACAACAATTATATTGGTTTGCTTCAGCCATCATCATCGCGGCTTCACAGCACGTTGACACTTTTGCACAATGCCTTTTCTGAGGTTGCTTCGAAATCCACTTACCTATCGGATTCTACTGTCGAATTTTGCAAGATGTTGGGTGAGCAGATAGACACTCGTATAGTTCAATCTAAGATGCTGTACGATGTTTTTGGTGACAGTTATGTCTACTTGGAGCGTTAATCTGTCAGGCTTGTGCTTGCACATCATGCTTGTGGCATAACCATCAATTAATTTTACATCGCACGTTGTTTATATATAAATGCCTAATGAAGTGGTTACACATTCTTCTGGATTCCATGAGGAATCTGCATTTATTCGTTTGTTAGGTGACGTAAGTTTTCTCTTGTCTTGTACACACCATGTCACAGTTTTCTGATCCTGTTCCATTAATCCAGGTAATCGGCTTGTGCACGAATGAGTGGTGTAAGGATGCGGAATCTTATTTATCAGAGAAGGGTGTGCCATTTGCCGCGCTTGACTGTGCAGTCTTTGCAGGTGTGTTACTTCTATAATGAAGAATCTCTATCGCAGCCACAGAATGCCGCAGCGAGAATCAATCGGCGCTTATAACATGGAAGTTCACATGCTTTACAAAGCAACTTCTTCATAGTGCATCTTCGGCATTCCCTTTGGAATCACATCGCATTGCTAAGTTGAAGAAGCACGAGATACACAATTGCCTGGATTTCGTACATCTTGTTCATTCGATTACAAAGACTACAGTGGGATATACTGAGGAAAATGGCATACGTTGCGTTGTATTGCTGATAAAGGACTACCAGGCGTTACTATCTCATGAGCATTCATTGTTCAACACACTTTTACGCATACACGAAAAGCTTTCACGTTTCCCTGCCACTGAATCGTGAGTTTACAAGTTATTCTGGCTTTTATGTTTCTTAGTCTTTGTGATAAGAAGGTAGTGGTGGTTTTCGTCGGTCCTCATCCTATTCCTCCCGAGGTCACCAAGGGTGACTTTGCTATCCCTCTTATTCAGCTCTCAGTTTCTGATCAAAATGGTCTTACTGATCGGATTGGTACCAAGAATTTGGATTATGCGATTCAGAAGGCTCAGGAACAGGTGCATGGTATAAGCACTGATAATGCTGAGTTTCTTTGGAAGGGGTTTGTACAATATTTCGTGGGCACCGTTTACCCCTGGTATAAAACAGACCCTTTATCAATGGAGCTTTATTGCAGGTGAGGGTCCATATATTCACTAACCTAATGCTTTAGAATGCTATGGATGATATTCTTAGAACCTTTGCAAGGGTCGGAACTCCCCGGGGATAACGATTTGGATGACTGTTTGCATCACCTTTGCAAAAGTGTGGACATTCATATTAACAACATAACAAAACACTGTCGCAGTAGGTTCACTAGCGAGCTATTCAATTCCGCGGTATCTGAAACGTTTATCCAACGAAAACGTCTTGACAAGTTTAATGGCAGCCGGCTGTCAAAATACCTTCTTATCGGTGCCGCCATTTCTACCATGTGCCACCCTTATCAGATAAGACGCCGCTTGCGTAAACTCAAGGTTCGAGATATTGGTTCAGATGGTGCATTTTGGCGCCGTAGGCATAGGTTTGAATTTTGGTCTTGGATCGCCAACACCGAGTGGGTGTATGCTTCCAATGAAGGGGAGGGGATAAAGTTGGACCACATTTTATATGACCAGGTAGGTGGATACAATGTACATCATTACGTATGCAGATGCTATGGGTGATATCTGAGGGTTACGTCAAGCCGCTGAGTAACATAAGCTTGTGGCGTCGTTTACCAGCGTCCCGCAGTGCTGCCCTTTGGCATGTAACTGATACACCACCCTCTGCGGATCAGCCCTGGAGAGATTTTATGCTTCAAAATCGCAATATAGGCAGCAATTCATACTTGGGTCATATAATGTGTGCTTCAGCTCGTTTTATTTTCTGCGTAAGTTGCGTTCAAACTTTGATAAAATGATTCACAGGCACCTAAAGATCTAATTCTTTCGATAGTAAAGGACCTCAGCATTGATATGGATCAGTTTTTTTTCTGATGTGTTGTTGTTGTGACCAGCAGACACTCCATGCGGGTAACGCATACATCGTTGGCATTCAATATAATAAATTATGCACCTTCGTTCGTTAGTATTCTCTCCTGCGGTACACCCCGCTATTTTACCCTATATTCGTCGTTTTACTACTCCTTCTTATGATATTTTCAAAAAGTTGAAGGACAGTTCCGATGGCGGTGACTCTAGTAGCCAATCTGCCAGCGCCGGTAGGCGCAAGCCTTCAGACAGGGTACGGATATATTTTGATTATCTTGCAATTTTGCAATAGGTCATACGTCTAGTTGACGAGATACTTAATCTCACATTGATAGAATCTGCTGACCTCTGTGACCTCTGTCAAGAGCGTCTAGCCGGTTAGTTTCTGTTGCTAATCCTTGTTATTAACAATCAATTCAGGTCCTAACGTTAATGGTGGCTTTATTCCTGGAAGGTCTCCATTTCCTCATCCGCACACTTTCTTCTCAGGTATGTCGCTTGGTATATTGCTATCTAGCATTCAGGTGTTGGCATGATGCCCGAGCGATTATCACCTATGGGTGTGATGTAAGTGTATGTTACACACAATTAAAGAAGTACAGGCCACAGCCAGTTGCTGCTACTGTTGAAACTGCAGAGCCGCCTCCAGCGGAGACTCCTCAACCTACAAAACCAGGTTAGCTATTCTAACCAGGGATCTAATGTGTATTTCAGCCCAGAAGAGCACTGGCACTCTCACTTTGGTTGGTTTCGACGCCACAAAGAAAATCGCTCTCATCAAGCTTGTTCGTACAATCACTGGTTTGGGGTTACGCGAATCTAAGGAACTAGTGGAAAGCGCTCCTCGCCAGCTTAAAAAAGACCTTCCTTTGGAGGAAGTACAGAAACTCGCCCAGGATTTGGAGGCTGCGGGTGCTACTATAAAGATTGATTAATCGTTACTCTGAATCTATAGAGGACATCGGTTCCGTATCAGACATGATAGTTCTTTTCACTCTTGCTGATTGCATCATTACATGATCATCTACACGTGCTTCAGAACTTGAAGGTGCCTGCTCATCACTTTTATGTTTCGAGAGCGTGTTTGGCGTTGTTGAGCCTTTATGGTCCGTAATGTGACTATCTTGATGCATGTATCGTTTTGGCGTGTTGTTGCTTGAGATGTTTGACTGGATCCTCTTGTTAGTCAACTCCTTTTTGGCACGTCTGGCTTCATAGTAGCCACTTTCGTGACTTAAGGGTGGATTCTGTGTAGTGTACCGTTGTTTGCTAGGGTTCCCTACACTGCCTACCGACCCTAATTTCCGCTTTACTTGTTCATTAAAAGGGCCGCTTAGGGGATCTGTCGCTTGCGTTTTAGCACTTTTGGTGACCTCATCCAAAATATCGTTCTTACTAGCGCCACACTTTGGAATCTTTTCTTCTATATAATCACTTTTATCTTTCTTAATGTGCACATCCACATTCCATCTGATTTCAAGGTCATTGGATACAGCGCTACCAGAGTGCGGTGACTTCATACTATCCACTTGCTTGGATGTCAGTCTCTGGTCAGTATTGCTATCGCAGTTACTATCAAATGAATTTGATGACGATTCCGCTAAATTACCCGTTACATCACGCTTACGTTTGGGTATCTTTATCGAGTCTTCACCATCCGGTTCCATGGATGATCTCATTTGCTTCGTTTTAAAATCACGCCAACTGTCCGCTACATTTGTCGACCTATTGTTTGCAGTTTTTAATGACTTTTTTTCTGTTTCTGTCTTTTTATTCACGTTCTTGTCACTAGTTACTTTGGAATATCCCGGAGCCAATCTGCGTTCTCCCACCCCTTTGACATCTACTGCCTTTTTCACTACATGCGGTTTCTCGGTTATTGCAGGCAATTCTACTTTAGCCTTGTTCTGGACTACCGGTTCAGTTTTTAAATCTACTTCACTTTCTTTTGCACCATGTAAATTGCCTTTGTCCATCGTTTCTCCATTATCACTTTCATCGCTTAACATGTCAGTCGAAATCTCATCATCAGATGATTCAGAATCATTAATTTCTAGCGGTCTCCTTTTCTTAATGTTATTTTTGGCCTTTGCTCGTGCCCTCTTGATCTCCTGTCGCTCTTTATGATCGAGTTTAGCCACTTTTGTCTGAATTCTACTTGGGGTAGATGTCGTAAGTGGTTGTTTGGGAGGTGCCTGATCAACCTTAGCTGACATACTTTCCGACGAAACTGTCTCTGACAAATGGTTTCGTTTTGATGGGTCATTTTCAGATGATTCTGACACAGTCAGTGCGCCACCTGTATTTATGGTACCTTGTAATACTTTTGATTGAGCCTGAGACACAATGTTTGATTTTACCTCGTTGGGCTGAGATAATGTAGACTGCATGGTTACTGACATGGTGTTTGGGTGGATATTATGCTGCTTCATACTAGCTATTATCTTCTCATAATCATATTTCATTAGAACATTTTCCACACATCCTTTATGCAGAACAATCTTACGGAAACCTGAACGCCAAGACCTGAAGTCCAGTATTCCTGACCACCTCAATTTGATTGGTATCTTTTTTCGCAAATACTCGAGGTGCTCCAGGGCAGCACTTCTATACATGTCTATCAAAGTCGTTATAAAAGTCAGTGGGAAAACCTTCGTACTGTAGGCGTATCGTGCCAAACGTTCCATATTGTGGAGCTTGCGATAGTAATGATTTGCCCTATGGCCTATCAATTCTATTATTGAATATATGACGATTTTCTGCCGTTCTGCGGAACTGTAGAGATTTTTGGTTATCAGGTCTTCCACATCCCTCATCACGGTGCCCATGTCGTCACATACCCCAATGTAGTCGTTGATATCCACTGGTTTAATACATAAGCCCAAATCAGCGATGTGTAGACTGTTATTTATCGAATCAGATGACCTGATAGACGTAGAACGTGTTGCATAAGCGTTTGATGTCTTAGGTTCTGGTTGTTGGCTTTGAACAGGTTCAGATTTAAATCGTACTTTTGGGATTAAATCTGTAATAATATCCGATATCGTCTTCAGGACATATTTCACAGTGTTGATGTCAATGTCAAGGTTGGAAGTACACTCATCTTCACTGCAATCGTTATCTACATCTATAACTTCAAGCTCTTTTGCTAGCGGTTTGGCGAATGTTTTGGTCTTTCGAAACCTCTTGGATTCCTGGGTAGATTCATCATCATATATATCAGTGAATCTTCTGTTGGCAAATCGCATCTTAGGGTCGATGCCACTCATGATGGCAGAGGACCATCGCGTTTGTCGCGTCGAAGGCTCTTTTGGGTCCACGGATCCATTGTTAAATTCATTATTTGCGCATGATTCCCCTTGTTCCGATCCATATGAATCCGTTACATCACAATCTGGATTGGCAGTAGTGGAAGGCACCGCTGATACATGTGTGTTATTTTCCGACATGTTTAGTACGGCTACGTTTTTGTTATTGCATAATATTGAACCCCTAAGATATATATGCAACTATGATGTAGCAATTCAGATTAACGAACCCACATAGGCCCCTAGTTTACAGTGTCAGTCTACCAGCATCACGCCGTGACATGAAACAACTTGGTGACCATGCCTTAAGTCACTGTAGCATTTCTACTTGATCATATCATACAATAATATTAAATAATTATCATTACACAATAGTGTGTATTCTGCTGCATGATGTCGGTGGCAGCGAGTTAGCATTTGCCTGTTTCCCACGACATTGCCGGCGGGAGCCACTTGGTAGCCCTCCATCAATATTCTATTCTTTCATTGCACATAAGCACCGTAAGCTGACGATATACAACTTCTCTGCCGTGCATTTAATGGCCACAGATAGACAGTGATTCCATTTATTCATCTTTTGTTACCTAGGTAGTAAACTTGTATTCATACAGCACTCGGAAGGAAGATTGGAAAACGTCGATCATCATTGTTGATGGAACTGTATCGATGCAAATTTGAATGTAGGATGTTTATAATATATATGGTTGATAATACCAATTTCCATGGACTACGGTATAACTGTTCTACAAACATATACATTCAAATTTGAAAAAGATTGCCTATAAATTGTGGCGGTACAATCCTTTTGCAGTGCAACATGCTCACCAGATGATAGAAATGTTAAGGTGTATGTTGATGTAGATGTCCGCAACAATGGATTCGTCTAGTTGATCTACCTCAAATAATGTCATTTAAGAGGTTTGGGGCATGTGAGTTTATTCCTCGGTATTATTCTGTTTACAATGAAGACAATTGTGTTACATAGCTATACGATAACTTAGTTGCTATGTTTGTATCGTCAATTGATGATGAAGAAATTGTGGTCCCCTGAGATGATATTAAGTCCATTATTTTGACTTTGGGGAATTGTTTAACTTCTACTATTGCTGTGAGCGAATTGTAATCTTAATGGCCGTTAACCAATGACGATGCTATTTTGTAACAACTGTGGAGAGCGCATTGCTGCTCATGGTCATGGTGAAGTTATTTGTGATGTCTGTGGTGTTGTTCAGCAGCAGTACACTCAGACAATTGTCGAGGAATTCACCGGTTCATACTCTCAGACGCAACGTGTAGGTCGATTGAAACCAGCGGAATCTGTGAAAGATGATGCGCCGAAGCCTAGCGAGACCGATTCTCGGGACTTTCAGGTAATCATGGGTATGCAGATGGTTCTAGAAAACTTAAGTAAGATATTGGTCAAGTCATTTGGATTTTCCAATCAGGTTGAGGTTGAGGCCAAGAACATTTGGTCGCGTTACCTTAATTTAATAATGAAGAATGAAATCCCTATTGGTAACATGTTCGCTGACCTTTCAACTAAAAGGGACAAAGACTCTGTAGAATCCATATATTTCAAGCGAACTTTTCAGGTACCAATGAATTACGAGCATTTCAACATTCCCAAGCGTCTGCACAAAGGTTTGTTATATAAACATGGTATCACATACATCCAGTGATTAGCGATATGGGATGCACAAGTTTTGAATACGCACTCATGATAAATGCCCATCGTAAGGCACGTTACAGGGATGGCAATGCGGTAGCTGGTACATCAACTCAATGGCAAGACATTAATGAATACAAGGCCGTGGACCAAGATAAAAAAAGAAGTGCACCTACATATGACAACAGTGAGGGCGTGGTTTCCTTGGAGGATTCTGATATGCTTCCCAGTGAGAAGTCCATGTTGGATAAAGAAAATGAGGTACCGTCTGGTAGCCCTGGCACTGCCACGGGGATACCTATCTACGTTATGATTGAGGCCATAGGACGGCGCAAGCTGCCTACTACCATTTGGGTTTCAAAAGTTCGTTTGAAACTCGAGAGTGGTAACCCCTACAAGTTGGCTTATAAGGTATATGTTTCTTAATTTAAAACACAACACAACAGATGGACTCAATTTATCGCCACGACTTCTTGTGGAGACTTTTGTATGCTTATCCCACTTTGGAGCCCTTGGAAAAACTGGAACACTTTATAGGTGCATACTCAGACCTGGAAGATGATGATACTATAACCATAATTGAATCAAATCCACTTGAACTGGAGGTTCTCGTAGATATTGCGCGTTCTTTGGGCATTACAGGTTGCACGGTATTATCACAAAGGGGTTTGGGGTCTAAAAAACGTTTGCGTATGGAGGTAATAAACTTGATATTTAAACATATTACCACTTATTACTTTGGTGATGAAGGCGACCCCGGTATGCAATCGTTTAACTTGTCGTGGATAGTTCCGAAGATGGATTTGGAATTGGTGTGCACAATACTTTACCTTGCTCTGATCAAGTGCAGATATCCAGTGGTGCTGAACGATATAGTCCGATGGGTTCTTCAGGGGCGTATTCCTGTACGTAGCAGTGCCTGTTTGCTACCACAGGTCATCTTGAACGCTGCCGTTAGGGAGACGTATTCAGGTGTAAGCATTAGGAACGCACCTGGCACGCAGGTGGAAATGTCATATAACTTGTTTACCAATGCCAAGGTACCACATAGTTCGATCCACCTGGAGAATATTACATCGCGGTTGGTGCTGTGCGGAATGCTGAGCGACTTTGAGAGGAATTCGAATATGCTAAAGTCTAGTTTCAACGTACATGGACTCTGCAGGAGAATCGTACACCACTTACGTCTGCCAACCAATGTTATTCCCGTAACTGATATGCTGATTGAGCGTATTAACAATTTATGTGCTACAGTTGACTATGACATGATCAAGCTCCCCGTTGATTGTGCTGAACACCATTTAGGACGCATGAAATCCATATACGGGACATCAATGGGACTTTATCCATCCCATGCTTTTGCAGCAGCATGTGTTCTAGCTGCTTGTCGATTGCTGTGGCCGATTTTTCATTTCAATCCTCCAGCATTACCCCGGAGGCAGTATCCTGGCAATACAGCCGTTGGTACAATCGAAAATGACAGAATCCGCTATTCAGACAGCATGTTGGAGTCATTCATCATTCGTAGAGAAAGGTATGGTAAACCTATTGAATTCGATGCTATGAACATGCGATGGATTGTGCGCGTATCCAAGTACCCTGTGGAAGCCATGTCACGTGATGATTGGCACAGCTACCTTCAAAAGGATACTTCTTTGAACAGCGACGAGCTGTCCTTTTTACGCACGATAGTGCATAGTATGTCTAATGTACAAGGACCACTCAATCGTCAGATCAATTCAGATGCGCCTTTTACTCTTCGTCATTATGCTGAAGAAATGCGAAGTCAGAACAGCGATCCACCCAATTTCTTTCAGGTACCGGATGCCACAGAAACGCATCATACGACTACAAAGTATATTTTTGATGCACGGCATCGCGGTTACTATAACGCAGGGCTCTCTGCATTGTTGTGGCTATTTCATCATTGTCCTTACAAGACTATCGAGGTGTTGTCAAAGTACTACGTGCCATCTGATTGTTTATCGCTGCGCCGCATGGCGGCGGACATGGCTCTAGTTTTGCGACCATCTCTGCTTTCGCACAACTTGTTGCGTCTGTACGCCGGACTGACTCCTCCTGCAGGGAACGACAAGATTATTGCAGCAAAGTTGCAAGATAAGCGCTTTAGGGACCTGTGTATAAACATGGCTGGCTTGTGGAGCGGTTCTTTAATACATATGTTTGGCTTTGTGGAAAAAATAAACCAAGGTGAGCCGAAATTATGCCCCGCCGCCACTCTCGAAGCTGGTTCGAACACCAAGATGGTATCATCCGCAATAAACTTCATAAGACCGCTTCTACTAGAACAAACTGAGAAAAATAAAGCATACGGAGCGATAACAGGCTCACTTCCAGGTAATAACGAGATCTACTTTAAAATAACGTCCTTATTCTCCCAGAATCCGAATTACTCTGGATGGAACCCCGAAAAATCTTTCGACTTGGACACTTATCGAAGCTGTGTACCTAATCAAAGAAACCAGCTGCTAGAATGGGCTGCTGAGACTCTGGCAATGAAAATACACCTAAAGCAAAATGATGCGTGGTGCTTCATCGCAGAACGTATGGAAAAGGCACTAGTTCTACAGCATGACGAAGAACTATGGAAAGAAACTTGTCCGTTAATATCGCTTGAAGAGTCTTATAATGCTCTATTGAGAAACATAGAGAATGGATTTCAGGACATGGGAACGGTGACCTCAGTTGGCCGTCTGTTGCCTCCGTTTCCATGGCGTGACTATAGAGCTCTTGGAGGTAAGTGTAACGTTGCCTATGGATTACATCTGTGCAGAGGAGATGCCAATGACGTATGTGCTCATGCTCAAGGCAGTCTCAAGATTTATAGGAGCACCTCTGGCACTAATACACTCATGCTTGTGCAACATAGAACACATACTTACAAAGTCAGAATAATTAAACAGTTAGTTTACGCGACTGCGATGGCTGAAGAAGTTGTTGCACGCACTTGAATATGTAAATAGGCAGCCACCCAGTTAATGTTATCACGCTAACACGCCACACGAATGCAGTGGTCGCTATGAAAGCAAAATCAAAGTAGTTGCGCAATATCAAGATAGAGTAGAAATAAACAACCGCGGTGCAAAGCATACTAACCATAGTCAATGGGTGGTATGTGTGGAGCTCGGTATAGATGTTCAAAAGCTCCAGGGCAAACAGTGAAGTGCATGCCACGGACACAAGGCTGAGCATTGAGTTCTCGAATAGGATGATTGCACCCAGCATCAGGATAGCCCCCTGGAAGACCGAAATCCAAACCCAGATCAAAAAGGTCTTCACTGACATTACACGACCAGTATGCAGAGTTTGGTACAACTCAGGGAACAGAAATACAACTGATTCCTCCATCTCGTAATCCAACACCAAACTATATAAAGGCAACATAGTATAGTACGTAGAGAAGCCGATTTGCAGCCAACCTTGAAAAAATGCCAAAGGCATATAAAAATACATAGCTGAAAAAAGTCCTTGCATAACTGCGATAATCATACCCCTGTGGATGATGAAGTGGGTCAAGGAAGCAGAGCTCTTGTAGCTGTTACGACCGTGCCATAGAATGATCCGCTTAATGTAGTGAAAGCGATGAATTGAGTAGTCAGCCGATAAACTAGCTTGGAGACCTTCTTTCCCAACAATACCAATACCAACATCAGCTTCAGTAATCATTGGAACGTCGTTATCACCGTCGCCTATAGCACATGTGCGCTTACCAGTGTGCTCTTTTATAAGGCGGACAAGTTCAGCCTTGATAAATGGCGTGCAACGGCAGCACAACACCGCAGGAGCCATAGTGGCAACCATAATGAAAAATTTGGTGAACTCCTTGATACTAGTAGCCACGACAGCACCGTCTACTACTAACATAGTGGAAGTGGGACCCATAGAGAAGTTCTCCAATTTCTGGCGTATGTCATCCTTGTCCTTTGTGTTGTCAGATGTTATTTGACATAGTGCATGGCTCTTATCTTTTATACCGGCGGATATGGCGATACATTTAGCAGTGTCCACCTTGTCGCCAGTAAGCATCCATATTTTAATACCAGCATCACGCAATGCTTCCAAAGTGCTACGCACATGAGGCTGCAAGTTATCCTGAACACCACTCAGTGCAACAAGAATCAAGTCCCTCTCTAGAGTGGATACCACCTTTTTGATCTTTTCCTCACGGTCGTTCAAACTGACACGTGCATCGCGGTAGCGCTGGTCGAAGGCAGTAAATTCTGTATCTGATATTCGGCGGTAACCGAATACCAAGGTACGCAACCCCAATCGGGCCATGTTATCGCATTCCTCAGTTAACCATACTGACCCACGAGGCTGAAGAAGTTTTATCAGTGCTGATTCGGCCCCTTTGCAAAAGAAGAACTTCTCTTTGGTATCTTCTTCTTCCACAATGATACCCATTCTCTTCGTCTCTGAGCTGAAAGGAAAGACCATTAAAATCTTAAAAGTAAGGTATATAGAGCCACACGCACACAAAACCATTTTATGCTCATCTCGCTCACGAAGCTCAACATCACACATGCGAGCAAATGATACCATTGCGATTTCATCCGGCGATGAAGCTTGGAAATCCAATTTATCCTTGTCAGCGATTGGAGTAACCGAGTGGCATATAGCCAACGATAAAATAGCAAGTGACAACTTTGTCTCAATTTCGTTAGTTTGACCCACCTTGGTTAAAGGCAAGTGGATCACAGATTTTCTGGTAGTACCAACGGAAGTTGTGGCCAATTTAGTGTTTACACCCTCTTGGGAATCAGTATTTAGAGTACGCAAGTAATCGTCAAAGTACTTCCTCACAAGCTGACGTATTGTAGGAAGGTCGTCTAGCTGGAATAGGGCGCGACCAATATGTATTCTATCGAGGTTCATTACATTTTGAGTCAAAGTGCCAGTTTTATCACTCAACAAATACTCAATACGACCCAGCTCCTCGGGGATTAAAGTGGTACGGGGAACAGTACCAGGAATTTCCTTGTCCATAGCCATAGCCCTAGAATACGTGAATTTTGCTATATCCAGGTTGATACGTAACGATATGGGAATAATAGTTGAAAACAAAAGCAAAAACTTGATGAGCCAAATGTACCATCTTCCAACGAATCCACCAGGTATTACCATTGCGATAGACATTGCCAAAAGGATAGAAAACAGAACCTTCGTCATCAAGTTCACCTCCCAATCGAAGCAACCAATCTTGTATCTTGCACGACGCGCATTAAGTGAAGCACGTACTTCCTTTCCGATATAAATAACAAGACCGTAGACCGTACCGGCAGCAACTATAGTATTCATCCACAAGGCATTGTCCACTGTCAATGGCTCAACAATAACACCACCGGGAGCCTCCTCAACATCACAATCGGCATCGCCCTCAGCTTTTGACTTTGTCTCAAGTGCGACATAAGAAACTGAAGTCATTTCCGCCTGAGTACCGAAGTCTTTTAGTGTTGACGTATCCAGCCTCATGGAATCATTGGGAATCAAAGATGGAATATCAGTGGTAATTTTACCAATCTGTTCTATTTCATCCTTGTAAAACGTCATTTTCCCGTAAAATGAGTATATTTCTTGTCTGGGAGGCTCACAGCAACACACAGCGTTGAGTTTGACAATATCTTCGGCCGATTTGAGCGATTGTGTAACATGGACAGCTTTCTTCAGCTTCCAATCAGTTTCTCCGTCGAGTTGATCTGTACGAATGAAACTGCAACCATTAGCTTCAGAAGATCTTAAAAGTATCATGTCTGCAGGCACTCTTTGATTCTTCTTGAGCTTTACTATTGAGCCAACAGTTATGCTCTCAGCGTTGATCTCCTTTATACCATCCTCCGTCAATATTTCGTACTTTTGAGAGTTAGCCTCGCGATCACGCAAATAACGTTTGTAATCATCGCACCCTTCTTTCAGTAGAGCCACAAACAGCACTAGTGTGAGAGGACCAAAGTAAGTAATGGCAGATTCCACTGCAAGATCAGGAATAAGTTGGGACAGACTAATAAGCAGATAGAACAAATTCATAAAAACCCTGCAAATGATGCCTATATATAACTCAACCTACTTAAATTGCTCATATAGCACATAAGGCAAAAAGGTGAAAACATTATATTTCGTGTTTTTCATGCCATTCCAAACTGCAAATAAATTATTATCGTACTCTACTAACCAACCGAAACTCCTGGGTATACTTCCGCCCCTAAGCGATACATAACGAAGTCCGGGCATGAGACGTGTGTTGAATCTCGTTGCTAATAAGAACCTAATACGATCCATGAGCGTAGCTGGCTTCTTCAACTCATCAATAACCCACATATCGTTATCTACATCATGAGCGCCAGTGGCAAAGTCACTGGAGTCCGAGGGGCGTTCCATTTTTACGAAAGTATTGTCCTCGGGATTACGCATAATATATAACGTAGCGTCGCGCAAAACTCTGACATTATATCTAATATAGCTAGAGCACACTCATTAATATAGCAGTGTCTTTTCCTGCACAATTTATTATAGAGTGTATTATAACAAGCTGCACGATAGATCCTATTTCTATTTCCCCAATGATACCTCTACACATTTCAGTTGGTATTCTTCAATACCACTATTTAATTCGAATATGCAAGTTTCTAATGTATTGCAATACATGTTTTTATCCAATTGTATGATCATTTCCTCTGATGAACTGGGATCTGCGACTTCGTAACCTAGGTTTAAAAATATATCTCTCACCCAAAACAGCATCACTATACATTCAAAATCGCATAGGTAATTAAAAGGCAACAAAGGCTCGGGGATTGTCAGTGTATGAACTGCCGCAATAAAAGGTATATCCTCCGTGATGCCTCTTATAGCTGCATTTTTATATCGCTATTTTAAAGAGAGCTATTAACACACAAACACATGTAACTATGCTTGAAAACCATTCCAATGTAATCTTATATGTTCAATTAGCGATATGAGTGGATATGTTGCTGCTCAATTTACATACTCTCATGATGGATGTTACTGGTGTTTAATCCTGGTTCATTGGCATCTAAATATATTCTACACTAATTAAATAGGAGTAAAAGGCCGCTTACAACGGTTTCAAGTGTTATAGTAAGCCTCAATTTGCTATTCTAGATGTGTTCCCCATTCGGTGTGTAAAGATTCCATAAATTGGTAAAGGTAATAAAATGAATTAGATTCTAAAACTCCAGTCATTAGAATGATGACTGGTTTATTATATATGAACCCATCAGGGGATCATATCTATCCTCCGTTGAGCTACACTCCTCCCTGATGTCTTTTTATGCACATATTGCAATGCAACGACGATGTACTATTTTACGTCAGGCATGGATACATATTGCACTGTGTTGTGTTGTATTGTATGATGTCGGAGTTGCATTTCACTTTGGAACTTCTAATGATAGTTTAATCGTACGTCGTGATGTATCCCACCGGGCACATTGTTATCGTAAACGGGGATCTAGCATCGCCCAGCTTCATGTTATTCCGGACAAAGACGGAGTATCACATGATGGGAGCGACTTTATTGGTGGCTACCAGCCTGGCGAGCTGTTGCATACAGTACAAGATCTGGAGCTGTGCGACGAACTTAGCCAGAGTTTCATGAAGTATGCGCTCAGTATAATTTTGGGAAGAGCGCTTCCGGATGCACGTGACGGGCTAAAAATAGTCCATCGTCGTATACTTTGGGCTATGCAGGTGGGTAGATCTAAAATGGCTCTATCTATTGCAGGTTATGAAACTCGGAGCTTCGACTCCTTACCGCAAGTGTGCCAAGGTAGTAGGTGACGTTCTAGGAAAGTACCACCCACACTCTGATAAATCCGTATATGATGCACTGTGTCGGTTATCACAACTTTTCATGATGCGAGTGCCTCTTGTTGATGGGCATGGCAATTTCGGATCCACCGACGATCCACCAGCAGCTATGCGTTACACCGAATGCAGGCTAAGCCCCTTTAGCGAGAAGCTTCTTTTGGCGGAAATGGGAAAAAATACAGTGGATATGCTGCCTAATTTCGATTCTACCGAGATGGAACCGACGGTGTTACCGTCCAAGGTACCATTATTGCTAATCAACGGGTCCTCAGGAATTGCTGTTGGATTGGCCACTAACATACCTCCTCACAACCCTGAGGAGATACTGAAAGCGGCATCTTTGATGGCTAAGAATCATGGAAATGTTGACACCGAAGAATTGCTCAATATAGTACGTGGCCCAGACTTTCCTACTGGAGGGCATATAGTTACCAGCATTGATGCATTACGAAAGATTTACACCACAGGAAAAGGTAGTATCATGCTGCAGGCCAAATATATATACGAGGAGCGTATCAAGCCGCGTAACAGCAAACGAGAAAGCGATGTAGTCGTCAACACGTACAGCGACCCATCTCATCTTTCTTTCACTTCAGGAAGTCGGGTCTCCATTATCGTCAAAGAGCTACCATATAACGTACGCTTGAGCGACGTTATGCTTGCAATATCGAAAGCGGTGGAAACAGGAGCTCTTCGTGGGATATCGGACTTAAGAGACGAATCTGATCGTGGCGGCCTTAGGCTCGTGATAGAGCTCAAAAAGCATATTACCACGCATTTGGAAGTGGAGGAGATAATGCAGAAGCTTAAAAAAATGAGTGGTTTATGTTCCTTTTTCAAGTGCAACTTTATAGCATTGGACAGCAGTGGAACGAAACCCGTACGATTGAGCCTGTACAGCGCGCTAAAGATTTGGCTGGAATTCAGGGTACAGACCGTAAGAAAGCGCATTGAGCGTCAACGTGAACAAGCGAAAGAGCGATTAAACATTGTAAAAGGATTTGCTATTGCCTTCAATAAAATTGATGATATTGTACATATGGTTAGGAATTCATCTTCTTCAGCCGAGGCAATGCGTATGCTCTCTGAGAAACGGTACGGAGGGCTAAATGCAGAGCAGGCATCGGCTGTATTACGGATGTCTTTGTCACAACTTTCAAGGATAGAGCGTGACAAAATTGACCTCGAGGAGAAGGAGCTATCGGAGTCAATCAAACGCTACAACCATATACTGGGTGACGAATCGCATATTTACTCTTTGATATACAGCGAATTAGAGCACATACGGCAGAATCCAGAAAAGCATTACACTGTGCGTCACAGGTGTACTACGTTATCTGTATCCGGACATACCAGCTTGGGGGATGGTGACGTGGCCCAGGATTATCCCCCTGAGTTAGGTGGGAACGATGAAGAATTTGTAGACTCTATTAGCGCGACAATAGCCGAAGATCATATAGCGAATGAACCTGGGAATGATCCAGGTGATCTGGTGAAACAGAATCCAGACCTGGAAGGACACAATCCTCACGACGAACCCAGCCTCATAGTGATGAATAACTATGGGCTCATGCAACGCATAAAATTAGACAATAGTTTTTTTAGAAGCCAGAAATCACGTTACATACCCTCTTCACGATTACAACAACCGTATCAAGGCCAATATTCCATTGGAGAAGGTGAGAATGAAGATGTTGCACCCGAAATCACACAATCGGAATTGCAGCTACATTATGGCGTCTGCCGCCCCGGAGATTCATGTATGATGATATCTAAGGATGGTACTTGTTTTGTTTTACCCGTTTCTGCCCTTCGGCTATGCAACAAGGGATATTCCATATGGAAGCAAGTAAAACTTAAATCTCCTGAAAACGTTGAGTATTTTACGGTAACATCTAAGTTGCTATTCTCCCAAGACCAGAATTCAGGGGTTAGCAATTGCATGTACAAGCTAATTATGGATGAAACCACTTCTTATTTGGTTTTAATTTTCACTGATGGTCAAGTGGGCATCATCAGCACTAAACACTTTCCTAGCGGCCACCTATACAAAAATCCATTAATAAGACTCCGGTTGTGGAATAACAAAGAATTAAAACCTATATTCGCGATGTTCTGCTGCCCTGATGATGACATTTTTGTTGGCACTTTGCGTGGGTACTCACTACGTGTACGTTTAAATGATCTTCTAGGCGGGATGGAACATCGTGGGAAGACGCGGAAAAAATTAATTAAACTGAAAGAAAATGATAAGGTAACGTGTGGCGCCATATTGGAATCATTGAGCAATGTTGAAAACGATGCAAAAGAAATTTGCCGGTTTGAGAACTACGATAATCGCCACTTATTGCTTTTATCAGAGCACGGTAGAGCCAAGTTGCTGCATATAAGTGAGCTGCAGTTACGGCGCCATGGAGGTTATGGGTACAATATTACCCGCCAGTCATCTTCAACCATAGAGGGTCTCTATGCAGCCACTGTTGTGGATACTGACGACGACATCTTGTTAGTCAGCAAAGATGGTTTATTGGCGCGAAAGGACCCTTTTACACTACCAGTAGCTTCTCGCCATCAAAAAATGCGCAAATTCTGGACACGTATGCGTGCTCCGGATAGGCTGCAATATATGTCACCTGTCTAACTAATATTTGCTAAAATGCATGTCTTTTGATATACAAATGTACCATTAGTGTGGCCATTTATTTTCCCAGCTAATGGCGTTTAGTACTAGTTATTAACTTTGTGGTGTACATGTTTTATTGTCAAAGTGATATATACTGATGTGGGTTTTACATCATGTAAATCAACTACATAGCGAACGACCGCCAGAATGCTTTATCGCTATGTCATCATTTCACCGTCTGATACGTTGATAGTCATATCATTGAGAAATTATATTGTGTGGTCTGAACCACCTATCCACACTATGCAAATACTTTATGTGGATCAATCAGAGTACTACAAATATTGATGCACCATCTACGTTGACTGAGGAAAAATGTTAAATCGCTAATAGAAACACCATACACGAATTACATACTACGTGAAGTCACGGATATATTCAGAAATATACCCATGTAAACATAAGAAAGCTATTCATGATATCACAGTTTAAGCAAATCATTGTATTATTTCAGTTATATAGTTACCCTGGAAAAGAAGAGTCTCTATCTACTTAGAAACCAACAGCATAAATGGTGGTGACATCTACATTTTATTCATGTCATCGATTGGCGTTTAAAACAGCTTGTAGTGAGATGGTACAAATGCCATATAGGGTAATTGAGTTGAAAATTCGACAGAAATAATTTAGATATGAATATATACTTTTATCCAGGTTATGGTTACAGATAACAACCCCCCCCCCCCCCTTATTCCAAAGTAAAGATACATTTCTAGAAGCTTTATTCGACCTAAAAATACATTGGTGCGTTATATTATAGTTGCTAATGATTACAGAACCGGTTATCGACTATGCACAATATGCCTGAACAGTTACACAATGAATGGGTAAAAATGAAAGACTCAATAATGAGAAATGATCCAAGGACTGATTCTATGATTATAAAAAATGCCACAATTAAAATAAGGGTTTGAGGGGCACACCGTCTCCAAACAAGCCATAGTACAAGAAATTATGCATTGCGACAAACAACGTAATCACAGTCAAATTGTCAAGTGCTCATATCATAACCGCATTTAGGATAGATTCATAGTATACATTTTCAGAAAAAAAGAGGTGTCAATCAAAAGAACAACGCCGAAATCAAGACATCTGTAAACACACATTAAGCAATAAAACATGAACACACGCGTATAGTAATAGCAGGAATAACACATTTCGTGCGTTTCACGCTTGAAACATACGGTATAGCCCTGTTGATCCAATTTGCCAATTCCTATGTAAAATCAAATCATAGATACTGATTACCAGACAGATATACTAGCCAATTAAGCTGCTATATCGATATTCAGGATGATATAATGGTATTCCATATGATTAAATATAATTCTGGGGTCTCCTATGGAATCAAGGGCATAAAAGAACCGTTTTTGATCAAACTAATGATGTAAAATAACTAGAATATTACTTTCATTATGTGATAATAATTATTTAGTACATTAGGCGAAATATTAACAGCGTTATATACTACATGCAACCTTTCGTCACCTCTTCCTTATTGACGCGTGTAATATATTGGGGTGCAGCTATGTGATGTTGTGCTGGAACGATTTCGGTAAAGTTAAGGTTACTTGAACTGTGTATGCATTTACGGGGTTGTTCAGGAAATAGTCGGATACACCTGAGACCTGCGTAATTATTTTTCCGTATATGTATATATATGGTTGGTGCATATACGTTGGTCATCGGCATTCTTAAAATGGAGTAATGTTGAGATCGCGATGTATTTTAAACATTTGACTGCTTGTATATTAATATTAATTTCAGCTACTTGTTTGCCAGGGTAGGTGGTTTGTTAACAATGGAAGAAGCCGCTGGCGGCTTCGTTTCTGCGAAGAGCCACGCTCGTGATAATCGTCGTTCCACATTCTTGTTTAAAATTTTGAAGTGGTCTGTCGGTATCACTGGTATTACTGCTTTACTTGCTAATAATGCCTTCTGTGCGGATATTATCCCTCGTGTTAATGCAGGTAGTGGCCCTGCGTTCTCACATCGTTTTACCAAGGGCGATTCCCAACCTAATAAAGTCGGTGCAAAGTTGGTTAATCGTTTGATCGCTGATGATGATGATGATAAAATTGTTATTAACAAGACCGAAGTTGCTAGGCGCAGGGATTCCGTCGTTTCTAATGGTGCTCCTAAACAAGTCAATACCTCCAATTTGACTATCCCCGGTATGACAAAGGAACAATCTAAGTCACATTCTACCCGTGCATCAACATCTTCATTATCTCAAGATGAGGTATTCATTCCTGCTCCTACCAACCTGATCAGTGGGTTATGGAAAGGGTTCTTAACCACGAAGAAGCCTGCCGGCTCCAGAGGTGCCGAATCTGACAGTGATGTAGTTTCACCTCCCGTTTCTACAAAATCTAAACCTCCTGTGCAACTAAAATCTGAGTTGATTAAGGACAAATCTGGTGATTCCCGTACGATTTTGGTTGATAACTGTGTGGATGATACTGTGATGAAACGTGTGGGTAATATAGCTTCTGTGAATAAGGTTAACCTTGAATCTGTTAAAACCCTTAATTATCAACGTACAGATGCCTTCAATGCTAAGACCTTGAGAAAAAATGTAGCTAAAGAAGCTACTGGACTTCAAAAGAAGACTGAGGTTAGAAAGGAGATAATTGATTCTGACGCGGACGACGACATCTATATGGGTCACCCTACTAATGAGCCTAAGAAAGATTGCAAAAAGAAAAAGACTAAAAAAGATGATCGTGTTGTTGATGACGATGTTGATGATGACGACCTAATATTACACCAAGGCTTCTCTAAGCTTGGCGGTCGAGTGGTCCATCCACATTTATCTGAGAGTTGCAATTTTGTCCCACCTAAGGTTTCAGGTTTTCCTCATACGGGATCTCATTTGCTATCTCAGGGTCATGTTATGCCTAATAAACCAAGTGGCACTAGTGAACATAACTTCACTGGACCTACATTCTTCATAAAGCAGCCTGTTGGCGTGTCAGATGATATTGGCGGTGATGATTTTGCTGCACCATCTAAACCTCGGGATAATAAGCCCTGTGATATTAAAGTACCAACAATTATTCCTTCAACAGAATCAGGCGACGAAATTGAAGAAGGTGACATTATAGTTTCTGATGAGGAACTTGTTAAACCTGTAGTCTCTGACGAGAAGGAGGATGCTGATGTGTGCCCCGCTGTAGTCCCTCCTCCATCGTTTGATTTATCTGGTGATGGTTTTGAATCCGTAGATGACACTAGTGATGTTTCTGATGATGACTCCTGTTTAGTCGGTTGGAATTCTCGCCCATCTGCGGGTACATCAAGATATGAGCCCGGTAAAGTTCCCGCCACTGAGGACGTGTTGGTTGGGGACAACGTTGCGGATTCCGATAGCTCGCTAGATTCTGATAGTGACAGCAGTGGAGAATCAGGCCAGAGTTCAGATGACGAGATCGTCACCTGGGATGGCATTCATGGTAAACCCCTGCCAGAAGAAGCTTCCGAGATTCCATCTGACCACGAGACCGTTGAGCCTACAGTCTCTGACCACGAGAGTGTATCCAGCGGCAGCGAGTCTGAGGAAGAGGTTTCCGAAATTCCATCTGACCACGAGACCGTTGAGCCTACAGTCTCTGACCACGAGAGTGTATCCGGCGGCAGCGAGTCTGGGGAAGAGGTTTCCGAGATTCCATCTGACCACGAGACCGTTGAGCCTATAGTCTCTGACCACGAGAGTGTATCCAGCGGTAGCGAGTCTGAGGAAGAGGTTTCTGAGATTCCATCTGACCACGAGACCGTTGAGCCTATAGTCTCTGACCACGAGAGTGTATCCAGCGGCAGCGAGTCTGAGGAAGAGGTTTCTGAAATTCCATCTGACCACGAGACCGTTGAGCCTATATTCTCTGACCACGAGAGTGTATCCAGCGGTAGCGAGTCTGAGGAAGAGGTTTCTGAAATTCCATCTGACCACGAGACCGTTGAGCCTATAGTCTCTGACCACGAGAGTGTATCCAGCGGTAGCGAGTCTGAGGAAGAGGTTTCCGAGATTTCTTCAGACGAGAGTGTATCCAGCGGCAGCGAGTCTGAGGAAGAGGTTTCCGAAATTCCATCTGACCACGAGACCGTTGAGCCTATAGTCTCTGACCACGAGAGTGTATCCAGCGGCAGCGAGTCTGAGGAAGAGGTTTCTGAAATTCCATCTGACCACGAGACCGTTGAGCCTATAGTCTCTGACCACGAGAGTGTATCCAGCGGTAGCGAGTCTGAGGAAGAGGTTTCTGAGATTCCATCTGACCACGAGACCGTTGAGCCTATAGTCTCTGACCACGAGAGTGTATCCAGCGGTAGCGAGTCTGAGGAAGAGGTTTCCGAGATTCCATCTGACCACGAGACCGTTGAGCCTATAGTCTCTGACCACGAGAGTGTATCCAGCGGCAGCGAGTCTGAGGAAGAGGTTTCCGAGATTCCATCTGACCACGAGACCGTTGAGCCTATTGTCTCTGACGAGAAGGAGGATGCTGATGTGTGCCCCGCTGTAGTCCCTCCTCCATCGTTTGATTTATCTGGTGATGGTTTTGAATCCGTAGATGACACTAGTGATGTTTCTGATGATGACTCCTGTTTAGTCGGTTGGAATTCTCGCCCATCTGCGGGTACATCAAGATATGAGCCCGGTAAAGTTCCCGCCACTGAGGACGTGTTGGTTGGGGACAACGTTGCGGATTCCGATAGCTCGCTAGATTCTGATAGTGACAGCAGTGGAGAATCAGGCCAGAGTTCAGATGACGAGATCGTCACCTGGGATGGCATTCATGGTAAACCCCTGCCAGAAGAAGCTTCCGAGATTCCATCTGACCACGAGACCGTTGAGCCTACAGTCTCTGACCACGAGAGTGTATCCAGCGGCAGCGAGTCTGAGGAAGAGGTTTCCGAAATTCCATCTGACCACGAGACCGTTGAGCCTACAGTCTCTGACCACGAGAGTGTATCCGGCGGCAGCGAGTCTGGGGAAGAGGTTTCTGAGATTCCATCTGACCACGAGACCGTTGAGCCTATAGTCTCTGACCACGAGAGTGTATCCAGCGGCAGCGAGTCTGAGGAAGAGGTTTCTGAAATTCCATCTGACCACGAGACCGTTGAGCCTATATTCTCTGACCACGAGAGTGTATCCAGCGGTAGCGAGTCTGAGGAAGAGGTTTCTGAAATTCCATCTGACCACGAGACCGTTGAGCCTATAGTCTCTGACCACGAGAGTGTATCCAGCGGTAGCGAGTCTGAGGAAGAGGTTTCCGAGATTTCTTCAGACGAGAGTGTATCCAGCGGCAGCGAGTCTGAGGAAGAGGTTTCCGAAATTCCATCTGACCACGAGACCGTTGAGCCTATAGTCTCTGACCACGAGAGTGTATCCAGCGGTAGCGAGTCTGAGGAAGAGGTTTCTGAAATTCCATCTGACCACGAGACCGTTGAGCCTATAGTCTCTGACCACGAGAGTGTATCCAGCGGTAGCGAGTCTGAGGAAGAGGTTTCTGAGATTCCATCTGACCACGAGACCGTTGAGCCTATAGTCTCTGACCACGAGAGTGTATCCAGCGGTAGCGAGTCTGAGGAAGAGGTTTCCGAGATTCCATCTGACCACGAGACCGTTGAGCCTATAGTCTCTGACCACGAGAGTGTATCCAGCGGCAGCGAGTCTGAGGAAGAGGTTTCCGAAATTCCATCTGACCACGAGACCGTTGAGCCTATAGTCTCTGACCACGAGAGTGTATCCAGCGGCAGCGAGTCTGAGGAAGAGGTTTCCGAGATTCCATCTGACCACGAGACCGTTGAGCCTATAGTCTCTGACCACGAGAGTGTATCCAGCGGCAGCGAGTCTGAGGAAGAGGTTTCCGAGATTCCATCTGACCACGAGACCGTTGAGCCTATAGTCTCTGACCACGAGAGTGTATCCAGCGGTAGCGAGTCTGAGGAAGAGGTTTCTGAGATTCCATCTGACCACGAGACCGTTGAGCCTATAGTCTCTGACCACGAGAGTGTATCCAGCGGCAGCGAGTCTGAGGAAGAGGTTTCCGAGATTCCATCTGACCACGAGACCGTTGAGCCTATAATCCCTCCTCCATCGTTTGATTTATCTGGTGATGGCTTTGATTATATTGATGACTGGTCTTCTGATGAAGAAAGTGTATCTCCTGCCGTCAGTGAAGCTGAGATATCAGTGGACGAACCTTGCGACAATTACAACCATTTAGATGATGAGGATGAGATCATCACTTGGGATGGCATTCATGGTAAACCCCTGCCAGAAGACATTTGTGAAATTCCATCTGACCACGAGACCGTTGAGCCTATAGTCTCTGACCACGAGAGTGTATCCAGCGGCAGCGAGTCTGAGGAAGAGGTTTCTGAAATTCCATCTGACCACGAGACCGTTGAGCCTATAGTCTCTGACCACGAGAGTGTATCCAGCGGCAGCGAGTCTGAGGAAGAGGTTTCTGAAATTCCATCTGACCACGAGACCGTTGAGCCTATAGTCTCTGACCACGAGAGTGTATCCAGCGGCAGCGAGTCTGAGGAAGAGGTTTCCGAGATTTCTTCAGACGAGAGTGTATCCAGCGGTAGCGAGTCTGAGGAAGAGGTTTCCGAAATTCCATCTGACCACGAGACCGTTGAGCCTATAGTCTCTGACCACGAGAGTGTATCCAGCGGTAGCGAGTCTGAGGAAGAGGTTTCTGAAATTCCATCTGACCACGAGACCGTTGAGCCTATAGTCTCTGACCACGAGAGTGTATCCAGCGGTAGCGAGTCTGAGGAAGAGGTTTCTGAAATTCCATCTGACCACGAGACCGTTGAGCCTATAGTCTCTGACCACGAGAGTGTATCCAGCGGTAGCGAGTCTGAGGAAGAGGTTTCCGAGATTTCTTCAGACGAGAGTGTATCCAGCGGCAGCGAGTCTGAGGAAGAGGTTTCCGAAATTCCATCTGACCACGAGACCGTTGAGCCTATAGTCTCTGACCACGAGAGTGTATCCAGCGGTAGCGAGTCTGAGGAAGAGGTTTCCGAGATTCCATCTGACCACGAGACCGTTGAGCCTATAGTCTCTGACCACGAGAGTGTATCCAGCGGTAGCGAGTCTGAGGAAGAGGTTTCCGAGATTCCATCTGACCACGAGACCGTTGAGCCTATAGTCTCTGACCACGAGAGTGTATCCAGCGGCAGCGAGTCTGAGGAAGAGGTTTCCGATATTCCATCTGACCACGAGACCGTTGAGCCTATAATCCTTCCTCCATCGTTTGATTTATCTGGTGATGGCTTTGATTATATTGATGACGGGTCTTCTGATGAAGAAATTGTATCTCCTGCCGTCAGTGAAGCTGAGATATCAGTGGACGAACCTTGCGACAATTACAACCATTTAGATGATGAGGATGAGATCATCACTTGGGATGGCATTCATGGTAAACCCCTGCCAGAAGACATTTGTGAAATTCCATCTGACCACGAGACCGTTGAGCCTACAGTCTCTGACCACGAGAGTGTATCCAGCGGTAGCGAGTCTGAGGAAGAGGTTTCTGAGATTCCATCTGACCACGAGACCGTTGAGCCTATAGTCTCTGACCACGAGAGTGTATCCAGCGGCAGCGAGTCTGAGGAAGAGGTTTCTGAAATTCCATCTGACCACGAGACCGTTGAGCCTATATTCTCTGACCACGAGAGTGTATCCAGCGGCAGCGAGTCTGAGGAAGAGTTATCTGAGATTTCTTCAGACGAGAGTGTATCCAGCGGTAGCGAGTCTGAGGAAGAGGTTTCCGAGATTCCATCTGACCACGAGACCGTTGAGCCTACAGTCTCTGACCACGAGAGTGTATCCAGCGGTAGCGAGTCTGAGGAAGAGGTTTCCGAGATTCCATCTGACCACGAGACCGTTGAGCCTACAGTCTCTGACCACGAGAGTGTATCCAGCGGTAGCGAGTCTGAGGAAGAGGTTTCCGAGATTTCTTCAGACCACGAGACCGTTGAGCCTATAGTCTCTGACCACGAGAGTGTATCCAGCGGCAGCGAGTCTGAGGAAGAGGTTTCCGAGATTCCATCTGACCACGAGACCGTTGAGCCTATAGTCTCTGACCACGAGAGTGTATCCAGCGGTAGCGAGTCTGAGGAAGAGGTTTCCGAGATTCCATCTGACCACGAGACCGTTGA
>NW_026261573.1:0-1149 GCF_000165395.2 Babesia bovis T2Bo
GACTATAGGCTCAACGGTCTCGTGGTCAGATGGAATCTCGGAAACCTCTTCCTCAGACTCGCTGCCGCTGGATACACTCTCGTGGTCAGAGACTATAGGCTCAACGGTCTCGTGGTCAGATGGAATCTCGGAAACCTCTTCCTCAGACTCGCTGCCGCTGGATACACTCTCGTGGTCAGAGAATATAGGCTCAACGGTCTCGTGGTCAGATGGAATCTCGGAAACCTCTTCCTCAGACTCGCTGCCGCTGGATACACTCTCGTCTGAAGAAATCTCAGATAACTCTTCCTCAGACTCGCTGCCGCTGGATACACTCTCGTGGTCAGAGACTATAGGCTCAACGGTCTCGTGGTCAGATGGAATCTCGGAAACCTCTTCCTCAGACTCGCTGCCGCTGGATACACTCTCGTGGTCAGAGACTATAGGCTCAACGGTCTCGTGGTCAGATGGAATTTCAGAAACCTCTTCCTCAGACTCGCTGCCGCTGGATACACTCTCGTCTGAAGAAATCTCAGATAACTCTTCCTCAGACTCGCTGCCGCTGGATACACTCTCGTGGTCAGAGAATATAGGCTCAACGGTCTCGTGGTCAGATGGAATCTCGGAAGCTTCTTCTGGCAGGGGTTTACCATGAATGCCATCCCAGGTGATGATCTGATCCTCATCATCTAAATGGTTGTAATTGTCGCAAGGTTCGTCCACTGATATCTCAGCTTCACTGACGGCAGGAGATACACTTTCTTCATCAGAAGACCCGTCATCAATATAATCAAAGCCATCACCAGATAAATCAAACGATGGAGGAGGGATTATAGGCTCAACGGTCTCGTGGTCAGATGGAATCTCGGAAACCTCTTCCTCAGACTCGCTGCCGCTGGATACACTCTCGTGGTCAGAGACTATAGGCTCAACGGTCTCGTGGTCAGATGGAATCTCGGAAACCTCTTCCTCAGACTCGCTACCGCTGGATACACTCTCGTGGTCAGAGACTATAGGCTCAACGGTCTCGTGGTCAGATGGAATCTCGGAAACCTCTTCCTCAGACTCGCTACCGCTGGATACACTCTCGTGGTCAGAGACTGTAGGCTCAACGGTCTCGTGGTCAGATGGAATTTCGGAAACCTCTTCCTCAGACTCGCTGCCGCTGGA
>NC_009902.1:0-6005 GCF_000165395.2 Babesia bovis T2Bo
TTTAAAAAAGTGTTAAAAACTTTATACATTAAAAAATTTAAACAAGTGATCATGTATAAAGTACACTTGTTACTGTGTAAATATCAAAAACAATTTAATTTCAAAATTTTTGAAATATGTTTTTTGTGTTGTGTTATAAAGTTTTTTTTCAAAATTATATATGTTTGCATTTGCTGGATATAGTTCGGTCTCTGCAAACCATAAAGTCATCGGTATATCCTACATATGGCTTTCATATTGGTTTGGAGTTATTGGATTTTATATGAGTATTTTGATAAGAACAGAATTGAGTATGAGTGGTTTAAAGATTATGACAATGGATACTCTTGAGATATACAATATGATGTTTTCTCTACATGGTTTAATTATGATATTCTTTAATGTTATGACAGGTTTATTTGGTGGTATCGGAAATTATTTATATCCTATTATTTTAGGTGCAGCTGATGTTGTTTTTCCAAGAGCAAATTTATACAGTTTGTTTTTACAGCCTGTTGCTTTTGGTCTTGTGATAGCTTCTGTATATTTGGAAATGGGAAGTGGTACAGGTTGGACATTATATCCTCCTTTATCAACTTCAATATCTTCACTTGGTGTTGATTTTATAATATTTGGATTATTAGCTTCTGGAATTGCAAGTGCAATGAGTGGTGCTAATTTTGTTGTTACTTTTGGAGCTTTAAAGTCAATTGGACAAACTATAGACAGATTAAGTGTTTTAGCCTGGTCAATTGTATTAACTGCTTTCTTGCTTTTAGTTTCTCTTCCTGTTGTAACTTCTGTTCTTTTAATGGTATTTTTAGATCGTCATTATAATACAATGTTCTTCGAATCTTCAAATTCCGGTGATCCAATTTTATATCAACATTTATTCTGGTTCTTTGGACATCCAGAAGTATATATACTTATATTACCAGGATTTGGAATAATAAGTCTTATAGTTTGTACATATTGTGGAAAGGAATTATTTGGTAATTTAACAATGATATTAGCAATGATTTCTATAGCTTTGTTAGGTTGTTTGGTTTGGGCTCATCATATGTATACATCAGGTTTGGAAGCAGATACTCGTGCTTTCTTTACAACTACTACAATTTTAATTGCATTACCAACAGGTAATAAGATATTTAATTGGGTATGTACTCTTCAAGAAGCAGTTGAAGTAAGAAATTTAGGAACAGTTTTGATGTCAATTATGTTTGTTATAACTTTTGTAATAGGAGGTGTTACAGGTGTCATACTTGGAAACGCTGGAGTAGATATATCTTTGCATGATACTTTATATGTTGTAGGTCATTTTCACTTTGTTTTATCAATTGGAGCTATAATAAGTTTATTGAGTTTCATATTCTATTGTCAAAGACTTCTAGTTGGAACAATATTCTCTAATCAATTAATACTTATTATAATACCTGCTTTTATGGCTGGAATATTCTTAACTTTTATGCCAATGCATTTCTTAGGATTTACTCCTCTTCCAAGGAGGATACCTGATTATCCTGATGATATGTGGGGATGGAATTTCTTGTGTACTATTGGTTCAACAATGATATTCTTCTTAAAGTTAATTACTGTAATATTCATATCATTATAAAAATTACACAAGGCATGCAATACCGAACAGGGCCATTTATTTTTCATTTTTTGCATCACTGCTAATTTTTTAGCTAAAACAGAACTTTTAAACCATAACTTCAACTTATTAATATATTTTTCTTGTTAACTATTTGTACGATAATTACGTCAAATACCTATAGAGTCATCGATGATTTAATCCTTGTTATTTTTAATGGGACCATGAGTTTATATGTACCATTTTAGTAATTTAAAAAAGAATTCATTAGTAACCTCTGTGAAAGTGAAATAGCGAGATGGGAATTGTGCTTCTATAGAAAACTTAATATAATATTTTTTGAATCTCGAAAAAGTAGAATGAAGATAGCGTCACAGCTCTTGCAGTCAGTACGAAGTCGAAACATGGTAGCTGACAGTGAACTTGCAGCTGAATAAAGTAAAGAAACAGATGCAAAGTCAACAGTTTTTAATATAATTATATGAAATTCGATTAAGTTATTTTCGTCCTTCTTAACATAGATGATACCTTTTTGTTGATTAATATGTTCAACAAGCATAAGTATATAACATTGAAGGTTATATATACGTGCCGAGCAGTGTGTTCAAAGTGGTTATTACGCGTTTTCTTTAAATCATTAAGTTCAAGATGAATCCGGTTAGATGTTATTGTTATAAAAAAGGCTAATGATATAATTTAATATCAGCATGGGATTATAAAACAGTATATTGAGTATTGTGTTTACTGTCAGCTAGAACGTATCAATGTCTCTACTCTGTTACCTTGAATGAATATAGTTATTTCAAATCTATATAGTACCGTTTCCTAACTTACATTAGGAAAAGGAGCATTGTTAAAGCTACCCAGATTAATTCAACAAAATGCCAATATGTACCAATGTTAAAATCTTCTACTCTATTTGAACCATCACTATCGTGATAGTTAACTGATAAACATATAAATAAAACTCCTACACAAACGTGTAGTGAATGTAGTCCAGTTATAATTAAGAAAGCAAGAGAAAACCAACTGTCGTTTAATCCGCATTGTAAAAATGTATATTCATCTCCTTGATAGGATAGAAATAATGAACCAATAAAGAATGCCGATGTCAACCATTTTTCAAAATCAGAAAAATGTGAAACAGTCATTTTATACACTAGTATTGATATTACACTACTAGTTATATTTAAAGAACTAGTTATATTTAAATAAGGTTCAAGATTTAAAGGCATATCAATATATATGTTACCCAATCTTGCATGTAGATAATCCCATATGAAACCAAAAAATAGTAATATTTCTGAAAATATTAACATTCCAAACACTGAATAAAGAGTTGAACTTTCTGTTGTAGAGAATTCTCTACTTGTATTAACTGAAGATACAAATGACAATAAAAATACTTCTCCCAAAGATACACTTTGTAGTGAAGTTGCAAATAAGCTATGGTTCTTTAGATAAATTATAAAGAAACAATTCTTATGTATGGAATCGAATATCCCAGGGTATCTAATCCTGTGCTATAAAGCCGATATAGAGTTTCAAATGTGTTAATTATATTAATGTACTTTAAATATGATTGTACGCTGTTTCGTATTAGACTATATAGGTTAACTTACATAGTCCATTTTATTTAAAACAATTGAGGAGCGTCTGTTGAACAACTACATAAGACAATGCTAAGATTTTTATCGAAGTATATTTTCTGATACCTGTTCAGTGATATTTAACAAATATCCTACAACTGGGTTTCCATTAAAGTAGTAATTAATTGTCTAAATAACAATTATGCAAACGGTAAAACGACTTCTCTATTGTCTCCACTAAGTCCTTTTTGAAATAGTCTTAGATTTGAATAGAAATCTTGATATACTGTGACGGAGAGACCCCGTGCACCTTTACTTCTCTTAAAAAAAGTTTTGCAAAACTCTAAGGTATGGTGAGACGACATGGAGGTGTCAATGAATTAATTAAATTAGAGCTTTAATTAATTTTTAACCTGTTATCCCCGGCGTACCTTATTGCCAATAATAGTAATTAGCTCTGTTAAAATTTATGTAGAATCTCTATATAACTTAACCTTCTTAATCATGAACTCGTTCAATGCCAAACATGAATTTACTATACTTGGGTTATACAGTATTACCGCGGCTGCTGGCACTGTATGATTTTACATATTTATATCCAACCCTTATGTATGCTTGAATGCTGTAATCAAAAGTTATGAAATACTTTATGTAGTTATATATAATACTGCTAGAATATTTAACGTCTAGTACTTAATAACGTTTAATATCAATTCCTACTTCCTTCATCTTCACTCTTAAATATTTTAATAATATATTAACCAATTAATTCCTTCTAGAATTATGTTAATTTGAGTAATGAAAATATCAGTATATGCAGTAACTTATTACAGGTCATTACTCTTCATAAAAGATTTCACAGAGAACAATCTATAATTGTTCAAATTGGAATTTATCTATTAACTTTATTTAATCAAACACCGTTTTAAGGGTGGGAGGTTCATACCAGTGTATTTAATAAAGTTAGATTACAATTCTTACTGAAATACTTAATTATATTAACTTTATATCAGTAAGATATAGTGTGTATGATCAAATTAAACAACATGTTCCATTGACTCTACCACTTCTAACATTTCAATATGTATGTAAAATATATATTGACATCCAAGGCAAAGAATTGTAACACATTAGTGTACTGATATTTTGGATAATTCTGACTTTGTGTAATTATAGTAAATATACAATTTAATGCATTTAAAATGAATCTAACATCCAAATTTTAATCAATGATAGCGGTTAATCTTTCCTATTCCTTACGTACTCCGGCTATATCAAATTTACTTTTGAAACAAAACTCTTAGACGCAAACTTCCCGGCTAAACTTCCCTCTCTTACATACGTATTCTGACACAATCTAATAACCTCATACAAGCATAAAGAACGATTAAAACTGAACATATACCAATAAACATTAAACCATTGTTTAAAGCTAGTCTTCCAAGACTTCCTAATATGAACAAAGCAGGTATCATAGGTAGAGTGATAGATGTCCACGATCTGTGATACGTCACACAAGATACAACCGAACATATAGCTCTAGACTCTACTATTAAAATTATAGATTCTAATAAAATTCCCATAGCAATTAATCCTGCCATCTTACTTGGGAACATCTTTAAAGTAGCATAAAAAGTTAATAGATACCATTCTGGTACTATATGCATTGGAGTTTGCAAAGGATTTGCCATAATTGAATTATCACAATCTCCTTGGAATAAAGGTATTACTCCATAAGTTAATTGAACACCTAACAATATAAACAACATTGTTAGCATTCTAATATCACTGAATATAATTACTGGATAAAATCTTGAAACTAACCAAGAATCTACTCCTGACAAAGGATTAGTACTTGAAGACCTGTGAAGGTAATAAATATGAATTAAAACAACAATTAACAATACAAAAGGTAATATGAAATGTAATATGTAAAATCTTTGTAGAGTTGGAAATGCAACTCCATAACCACCCAAAACAAGAGCGACTAAATCTGGGAACCAGTAGAACAAGTTTATAATAACTGTTGCTCCCCAATAACTCATTTGTCCGTAAGGAAGAACATAACCTAAGAAAGCAATAGCCATACTTAAAATAAATATAACCATTCCAGAATACCATGACCATGGTAGATATCTGCTTGAGTACCACAATCCCTTTAGCATATGTAGCATCATGAAAAAGAAACAAAAAGAAACACATTGAGCGTGAAAATAACGCATTGCCCAACCCATATTGACTTCAGCAAGCACTCTAATTACACATTCAAAAGAATCAACGCTTCCAGGAACATAATAAAATGTCAACAAAAGTCCTGATAGTATTTGAAATACAAATACAAAACCGACTATAAACCCTAAGTTCCAATTAGAATTCAAATTCCTTGGAACAAGATAGGAAAGTAGATGAGAGTTTAACAAATTCATTGCAAATGTTAACTTGTTGGTTAAAGCCCTGTATCCTAAACTTTTTTATATAACATAATCAAATAAATTTTATACCTGTCAAGTTCCTTCACTAAATTTCTCTCACAGTATAGAAATATATTTTAACGTGATTTCAACAATGGTGTTAAACAATTAATGCTTGAATAAGGTTTAATAGGTATGAGAGTTCATCATATTAATATGGTACGTGAGTTGGGTTAAGAACGCTGAGAAGCAGTTCGTTCCCTATCTAGTATATTTAAATCTATATAATTTTGAAAAAAAACTTTATAACACAACACAAAAAACATATTTCAAAAATTTTGAAATTAAATTGTTTTTGATATTTACACAGTAACAAGTGTACTTTATACATGATCACTTGTTTAAATTTTTTAATGTATAAAGTTTTTAACA
>NC_067219.1:0-33351 GCF_000165395.2 Babesia bovis T2Bo
TACAACCTTATATTTATATTGATAATATCTAGCCACACTTTCCAGTACGGCTACCTTGTTACGACTTCATCCTAATCACGAATTGAATATTTATTATTATTTAAATAATTTAAATTCACTCCATTTTCAGGATGCGACGGGCGGTGTGTACAAAACTTAATTATTCATTCACCGTTATATATATGACTAACGATTACTAGTGGTTACTACTCTATATAAATAAATTTCAATTTATATATCGTACTGAGATGAAATTTACATTTGAATCATATTTATAAGCTTTTTAAAAAGTTTAATAAATATTTTCTACACTTGTATTCATCATTGCGCCACGCTAATAGCCCAATACATAAGGGGCATAAAGATTTGACATCGTCCTTATTTATACTATATATAGACATAGATAAGGGTTCCGCTAGTTTTACATTTTATGATTTACTTCACAGCACTAGCTGACGACAACCATGCACCACCTTAAGATTAATTAACATTTTTATTTTAATAAAAACTTATTTTAAATTATGTTAAATATTGGTAAGATTTTTTGGGCTGCATCAAATTAAACAACATAGCTCATCACTTGTATAAGTTCCCGTCAGTTCCTTTGAATTTGACTCTTGCGAGTGTACTCTTCAGGCGGAATATTTAACGTATTAACTTTAAATTTAAAAATATTATTTCTAAATTTTAATATTCATAATTTACGGCTAAAACTACTGGGGTATCTAATCCCATTCGCTACTTTAGCTTTCATCCTCCAATGTCAGAAGTAAACCAGTTTAATACTTTCATTTTTGGCCTTCTTTAATGTATAGAAATCATATTTCACCATTACTCAAAAAATTCCTTAAACTTATTTTACCCTCTAAGTTTATTAATCTTAATATTAATGTTTAAAAATATTATTTTTAAATTTTTAAAATAATATAATAAACCATCTAAGGATGCTTTATGCCCAATAAATGCGAATAACGCTTATATCCTCTGTATTACCGCGGCTGCTGGCACAGAGTTTGCCGATATTTTCTTATAATTCGATCACATGTTTTAGAATTATTTACAGAAATTTACATTTTATTTCATCTTTTTCACACGACGTCACTCTATCTAGTTTTCACTAATTGTAGAATATTCCCCACTGCTGCTCTCTCTATAGAAATTCAGATTTTATCTCAATTCTGATGTGACTGTAAACCCTCTCAGGCCAGTTATTGATCTTCACCTTAATATTATTTTTTAATATTAAATAGCTAATCAAAAATAGAATTAATTTGTAAATAAAAATTTTAATTGTACGTTTTTAGCACTTAAAGAGAATTAGTATAAACACACATAAAATGCACACTTATAGTTATCCTCGATTTACAATTTTAGTTCTATTCATTACTCACCTCTACACTAATTTAAATAATATTAAAAATTTTAATATTTTAAATTTAATTAGCATGTGTTAAAAGTACGTCTTAAGCGTTCATTCTAAGCTAGGATCTAACTTATATAATTAATTTTATTCTTAATTGTTTGCAAAATCGTATTTTATGATTTTATTATTTTATTGTATTATTTTATAGAATACTCTGTATACACACAGAGAAAAGATCTGAAAGGAATTTAACCTTTATAATATAATTCGTAATTATGTACTTTAACTTTTAAGCTACAGATCTAAAATGACTAGACTATTTTGGAATTGAACCAAAATCTTACATTTATCATATGTATACTTTACCTTTAAGCTAAAAGTCTAAAAAATATTGAAATTAATTAAATATGTGGAAATAAGTGGAATTTAACCACTATTCTTATTTTGCAAAAATAAAATTTTAACATTAAATTATATTCCCGTACAATTGTAGTGTAGATAATAATGGAATCAAACCATTGTTTTTTAAGTGTAAATTAAATATTTTATTCATTAAATTAATTATCTACTTTACACAATTTTTTTATAAATAAAGAGACTCGAACTCTTATATATAACTAAATCCTAAATTTAGCGCGTCTACCATTTCCGCCATATTTATTTTTAAGTGTTATACACATATATGTATATGTCAAAAATCAGATTCGAACTGATTACCTTTGGTCCTTCAAACCAACACTCTAGCCGTTAGTGAGCTATTTTGACTTATGTTTTATTATTTTATTTAACCTGTATAACAAAAAAAGGGCTCAAACCTTCAACTTTGGACAATGAAACCAATGAGTTATTCTTTTACTCCATTTTGTTATATGTATAAAGTTTGCAAAAAAATATTAGATATATAAAAATGTATAAAAAAATTATATATATATATATGTATAAGTTTTCGGCAAGCACAAAATCTTAATAATAGCCGCATACTATAAATGCTAAATACATATTTTGGTTATTTTTTCTGAAATATTTTTAAACTAGACTATAAGTTATAGGGTATAAATGAATTCAATAAGATTTTAACTTATATTAAAAATTTAGAAAATTTTTGTTTTAAATATTTAAACTATAAATCCGTTATAATGCTGATAAAAAAAATTTATTTAGTTCACGCTTCCTCTTATAATAGGGGATATAATGAACTTAATAAAAAAATTTATAGATTTAAAATTAACATTGTTGCTTAAAATATTTAAATCTGTCAGTAGAGTATTAAAATTTAAATCACAAACTCCCATTGTAAATTTATTTTTAGAGTTACATTCTTTAACTGCTAATATATTAGAATCTAGATTAAGTATGAATACAAATTTAGAACATGATATATTTTTTAAATATTTAGTAAAGTTATATTTTATTTTAAGTTTTTTCAACTTAGTTATTAGAGGCATGTCTATTTCGTTATCAAGTTCACATAACTTTGATATAAATAAATGTATAATTATAAGATTTTGTATAACAGTTTTATTAGTTAATGTACCGTTTATCCATGAAGTATTTATACAGTTACTATTTGTAAATTTAGTTAAATAATAAATAAATTTATTAGTATTAAGTTTTGTTGTATTTATAAGTGTTATATAAGATTTATTTTTACTTAATAAAAATATTATCTTGTAAAGTTTGTATAAACTTACAGCTGTGTGTAATATATTTATGATGTAACAATTATCTATTATTTTATATAGATTATTTGTTTTTTTAGTTAGTTTACGTATGTTACTTATATGTAAATAATTTTTTAGTAATATATTAAAATTTAAAATCATTATGAGTTTTATTTTGAAAATATCTATACCATCCGGACCCTACAGGTATAAAATTAGATGTTATTAAATTAGATTTAATATCTACACACCAATCAACTTTATTATGAGTTATAACACTTTTTAAAGTTCTTAATGTTTCCCTAAAACTTAATTTAGATAAAATACAAGAAGTATACATAGTGTATCTTGTAAGACCAGTTAAATAAGGATTATACTTTATTAATTTTGTTGTAGAGGCTAATAAAAAAGAATTATTTATTATACTTATGAATTTAATACTTTCTATTTTAGTATATTTTAACTCAATTTTATGTATTTTATTAAATATTATAAAGCTTGATAATTTCGAAACTATAATTATTAAATTGGAATACAATATTTTTATGTTATTATAAGAATATAGTGAAAATATAGCTAAAAATAATCCTATAAAATAATAAAATAAAGATATAAAAGAAGATCTATAATTATTTTTATTATTATTTATATAGGTGTATTTTTGTATATAATATATATAATTGTTAACATTTGACACATCATATAGACTTAAAGGAAATGCTATTAATCCTTTTTTAAATTTAGAATCACTAGAATAACATAAGTTATTTACGCTTTTTTCTATGTTTAAAACATCTACATTGTAAAGTGTTACATTAGTATAAGTATTTAGTGTGTATTTTAAAATACTTAAATACTTGTACAAGTCCATTGTTTCTTTAGTTTCTGGGTACCTACCCTCAAATAATTTATCTATTTTATTTAAATTTGTTTCTTTTGTTTTAATTATGTTTGATTTTGGTTTATTTTTTCTGCTTATTAAGTAGGGGTGTATAAAATAGCTATATACACTATTAAGTTTATTGTTAGTGTTGGTTTTTGTTTTTTGTTTAAGTTTTATATTTTTTTCTAAACTATAGTTTTGTTCGTTACTATATTGTGTTAATTTCATTTTAAAATTGTATTTAAAAATTTATATTAAAAAATATTTTTTAATTTTAAAAAGATTTTTAACATATTTTGCAGGTGTTATATTTTTATTAAAAGTTTTGTTATAACAATCTATCATGCACCAAACATTATTTAAAATTTTTATACAATTTATAAACGCAAATGAAAAACACATTGTACTAGCTATATTAAAAATATTATTTTTATGTAAGTAATAAGTATTAAATAACAAATTAGAAACCGATAAATTATTATAATTTACATTAATTATAGCAAAATAATCTAATTTTAAAGGTTCAAATACGGCTTCTACATAACTTGTATCATACATAACTTCTGTAGCGAGGCTATTTAAAGCTGGCTTATCTCCTAAGTGAAAAGTTCTTAATAGCATCTGAGTACTAGGCTCTCCTAACGCTTGGGCACTTATAGTACCTTTACAGTACCCAGAAAGACTTATATCTTTATAATCTAAATCGGAACATTTTAAACAAACAGATTTATTATTTAAGCATAAAAAAGGAATATTTATTTGTTTATTGTTTTTTTTATAGTTTATACATTTGTATAAAGTTTTACAATAAAGATTTTTAATATAAACATTTCTTAAACTTTCTATTAATCTTCTAGTTAAATATCCAGATTCTGCTGTATTAAGGCTGCTGTCTATTATACTATTTCTAGCAGAAAAAGAAGAATAAATAAAATCTTTTAAATTTAGTCCGTAGTATAGGTTACTTAATAAATAAGTACAATTTTCTGTTATAGAAGAAGTTCCTTTAATAGTTAAAATTTGTAATAATTGATTTAATGTAAGTTTTGCTTTTAATTTTGTAAAACAAAACAACATAGACATAAAATTATCTTTTTCAATGTATAAATTTAATAAATAATTAAAATTATGTATATTTTTTGTACTTATATGTATATTATACAAAGGTGTAAATTTAAAGCTATTTAAATTGTAATTAAATGGAAAAATTGAAGAGTATTCGAAAGATATATTTACTAATTCTTGTAAATGTTTTTCTAAATGTGATAATTCTACAATAGATAATAATTTTAAAGTTTTATTAATTTTATTAGGCATTATAAATTATAGCTGTTTAATTTAACTTTGTTTTCGTTTAAAATCAACTTTAAAAGATGTTAGTTGTCTTCCTATTGTTGTTTTATAAAAACGTTTATAATGTCTTAATGTGTAAGGACTATTTACATAAAAATTGTTAAAACTTAATTCTACTAAAACAGCGTTATTGCAGGCTATTACTGACGTAGATAAGCAATTAGTATAATTGTACGCTGTTAATGTGTATTTACCTAAAAGTGCCCCTTGTGTAAGATTAAATATATTCTTTTTATTAGTAGGAGAATATAAATTAATCATAGGTCTAGTTAAAAGTTGAGCCTCTATTAAAGAATTTTTAAATATAATAGAAAATACACCCATTTGATCTCCGTCAAAGTCAGCATTATAGCCTGCACAACATATAGGTGTGAATTTCACAGCTCTTCCTTCTGCCATAAGAGGGTGAAATGATTGAGTATTCATCTTATGCAGTGTTGGGGCTCTATTAACTATAACAGTATTATCTATTGTATTGTCAAATAAATCACATGACAACAGGCAACGATTAGATAGTTTTCTTGCTTTTTTTCTACTTATTGTTTTTAGATTTGGATCATATAATTTTAATATAGACCTTCTAAATTTTTTAATTTTTTTTCTTAGTTTTTTTTTATTTTCATCTTCATAATCTTTGTAAGTTAAAGAAAATTTATGCAACATGTTTGATGGAAGACCAACATAAGATATATGTAAATCTGGACCAGGCACTATAACAGATCTACCTGAACAATCAACTCTAAATCCAAGTAATTTTTGTCTAAATAAACCATATTTACCGTGTAGTCTATTATAGATATTATTAGAATCCGGATAAGCATCTAAAAATAATGTATATGTTATAAGGGTCTTAGCTGTAAAAAATAACATAGCTATACTTTTTAAATTATATTTGTGTTTTGGACGATTTAAAACTGTATTATTAGCGTTCAAAAGAAACCTATATATATAATTAAATTTAGAATCTATCTTTTTATTATTAATTTTTCCTAAATTTTCTCTTAAATTTATAGGTATAACAGGCATAAGAATCACAAAATATTCTGTGAAATGGTTGTTTTGTATGTGTTTAATTATGTGTATATTGTCTGAAAAAATTTTACTTTTATACGATTTTTTTCTAAATAGTTTAGTTTTAAATAGTTTAAGTATTTTACAAAATTCGTATAAAAAATTTATAAAATTGTAAAATCTATTAAAAAAACGTTCAAAATCGCTTGCAGAAAGTTGTTCTTCACATGGAGCTGTAGGAGCTCTATAACATTCACCATAATATACATTATATTTATCAAATTCATTAAATTTTTTAAATAACTTAAATAAATCTGATAAGTTTTTAATGTTAATTGGGTTACATATAGGGAAGTATAAAAATATAGCGCCATAACGTCCTTCTCTTTCATTATTAAATTTCATAGCTTTTCCACAATAATAACAAGAAGAATTTTTTATTCTATTTTCATTAAACTTCAATACTTTGTTACATGTTTTACTATGACATATATAACGATATCCGAATATTTTTTCACACAATATTCCTCCGTCTCTGTATCTTATTCTTTTGTGTAAATAAGGAGACGAATTATATACTAAGCTTATTATAAATTCTTCGTTGTCCACTCTTACTATTTTATTTAGTATGTCGTTGTAATTTAAAAAAGATACTTCTATATTTTTATATTGTTTCATTTTATTAAAATTTTAAGTATAAGCTTTATTATTAAATTTAATGCTTACTAACACTGCTTTAAGTTCCGCTATTAGATCAGTAAATGTTTTTGACAATAAATTACTATAATCGTACATAATCTTTTCAGTAACAAATTTAATATTTGTTTTTAATAAAGACATTTCTTTTAAATTATAAGAAGCACCATGTGCCTCTAAAGACCATACTTCCATTTCACCAAATTTTTGCTCTTTACTTTCTCCGTGCACATATTGAACCAATTTAGAAGAAGAGCATCTATACCTGAACTTACTTTTAGAAGTGTGCATCAACTTAAAAAAGTATAAAATAACATGATGAGTAAAACCTTTCAATTTATATCCTGTTTTAAAATCTCTAAAAACTGATACAGCATTTTGACTAGATTTAAGTTTAACATATCTATTATTTATTTTATTAGATACAGATTTAACATATAAAGATGAATACATGTCAGAACTATGTAAGTTTATAGGAGACTTTATTCTTACATTATCTATATCACATGTATTTCCTATGTACCCCTCTATAAACTGGCCTACATTCATTCTAGACGCTGCACCTATAGGGCTTGTTATAATGTTAGGTAGTTTATCTTCAGAAGTATAAGGAGATTCTGGAATTTCTATAATTTTAGATATAGTACCTTTATTTCCGTGTCTACCACATAACTTGTCTCCAACATTTATATTATTTATGCTTACTAAAAATAATTTAAAATTAGCATAATTTAAGTTACTTCCTATTCTTACAAAATTAGAGTACTGAGTACATTCATATTTTACTAATTTTTTAATATCAGTTTGATCTGAATATAAACATTTCTTAGATTTTATAACAATTTTTTTTATTTTTCTTCTACGTTTTCTTCTTCTTACTGCTCTTTTCAAGGCTTCACGTTTTTGTTTTTTAAGGTTTGATATAATTCTTATTATTATTTTAAAAATTTTTTTTTTATTGTCTATTAATATTGTTTCTATATATTTTTTTTTTTTAAAGCTTAAATCAATGTCGTCTATGTCAAATTCTAAAGAAGTTAACATATCATTGTAAGCTACATTTTTATTTAAAACGATAGCGTCCTCATGTTCGTATCCGTAATAAAAGCTATAATTAACAAAATTATTAAATCCTAAAGTAAATTCACAATTTGCAGCATCTGAAGGTATTGCTAATATAGTACCTATATTAGATTTTTCTCCTTCCCATACCACAGGTCTATAGCGTGTATAATAATTATAATCGTGTATATTATAAGGCGATAAATAATAACTAACATATCTATTATTATCGTCTAATATAGTTATTTTATAATTTGTAGATAATACAATTATACCACTAGTAGAAGAAATTATACATTTATTAGATATTAAATTTGTAATTTGGTTATATTTTGTATACACATATTGAGGATTTGAGTGTATAAGAGGAACAGCTTGCGTATGCATTTTTGATCCCATTAAACTTCTACACATGTCGTTATTTAATAAAAAAGGGATTAATAATTCAGTTATATTGAAAATATTGTAAAATGTTAAACTAGAATTAGAACTATGTTTATCTAGTTTTACAATTTTAAATTCTCCATTTTCTATAACTTCTACATGATTTATTTTAAAATTATATGATTTTTTAAGTAAGTTATTATAGTTATTTATTGTTATACTGTTTAAATTTTTAGAAAATTGATCTAAATATATATTATTAAGAAATTTTTGTTTATTTATAATAACAGTTTTTAATTTTTTATTTTGTTCTATTGTGTTTGTTGTTATTGTTGAAAGTATTCCGCATTTTTCCCCGTCAACAGTATAAAGTATATTTATAAAATTTAAATAAAAATATTGTACTTGCCTTAAATATTTAGGGATAGCGAAAGTTGTACTAGTTGATGATGTTGAATATCCAAATATATTAAGTTTGAACTTATTTTGTACACAGGATAGCAAGTTCAATTGATTAGTGTAGTGCAAAGAAGGATTTAATAAAAAATTTTCTCTAAATAAAGGTATATTTGAAAATTTAGTTTTACTGTCTAATACATGTAGTATATGCTTTTTAGGGTCTGTAAAATGATATGTAGAAAGTGATTTTTTAATTAAATTAAACATGTTATCGCATATACTGTTTACATTTTTGTTTATAAAACTATCAGAATTAATAAAAGTTATTTTTTTATGTACAGCATTTATAAACTTATTTATTACAGAAATAATATCCGCGTAAGAACAATTTTTATTATAAGCTGTAAAAAATGAATTAATTACATTATCATTATAATCGTTATAAAACTTATCGTTTATAGCCTCAATTATTTCAAATATAGTTAATTTTATAAAATTTTTATGTATGCTGTTAAATTTTATAACCTCACTTAAATCTAGTTTACTTAAATCATTTAACTTAACATATACATACTTATTTTGTGAGACGCTTACATGCATATAGTTAAAACCTGTTAAATTTATTAAATAATTTTTTATTAATCTTTTTTTTTGCACTGTAGAAGTGTGCTTTATAATAGATTTAAGATGTAGTACTGGAGTCCTATTAAAACCATTAATAAGTATTTCTCCTGTTGCGTCTACTTTTGGTATATTTAATATGTTATAATTTATGTTTATACTTTTAGACTGATCATTAAATATAAATTTTAATGGAACATTAAAAGAGTAGTACATTGTACTATAAGAAAGCAAATAATAGCTATTATAATTTATTTTATCTATAGACTTTATTGAAAGTAAATTAAAATAAAGTTTAATATTTTGTACTTTTACTCTATAGTTATTACGTTTTAGTAATTTTTTTTGATATTTTACAACATCAAAAAATAACGTATATATATTATTTAAAATATAGTTTATATAAGTTTTATATATAGTATTATAATCTTTAACGTTAAACATTTTTAAATATAAACATAATAAAATAAAATATAAAAAAATTTTAAAACATATGCAATATTCTGAAATATTTTATATTTTTCCTTATAAAGTTTCTATTTTTTTTTAATAAACGTTTTGTATTTTTTTTAAATATTATACGTTTTTTATTTTTTAAATCTATAAATTTATCTATATAATCAAAATTTAAAATCATTTTTTTTTTATTTATAAAAAATGCAAGTAAGATTATTAAAATTTAAATATTCTCTTATTTTAACGTATTCTTTATTTGGTTTATGAAATAAAATTGTTTTTATTTGTACAGTATTAAAACCACAATGACTGTAATCTAAAAGAGGACCACGAAAAGTTTTAAAAGCTTTATAAATTTTTTTGTAAATCAAGCTGCTTATATTTATAAATCTTATTTTATTTTTTTTTATCTTTTTAAATAATTTAACGTTTATAAAAATATCTTCAACTTTATTATTTTTAAAATTAAATTTATATAATGCTTCAATCATTATGTACAAGAATTATATTTAGTGCATAAAACATTAGTGTAAGCATGTTTAGATAGTTTAATATTAAATTTTAAAAATCTATTTATTAAATGCTTATTATTTAAATATATTTTTAAAATAGAGTTTGTATGTCCTATTTTTATATGTTTTTTAGTTTTAGCCATATTTAAATTATACACTTTATTTATTTTATCTATATGTGTTATTTTAAAAGTTAATGTCATTTTTTTTATAAAAATTTATAATGAGCTATAAAAATTACAGCAATATTTAAAACTTATATTATCTAAATTTTCCAATAAAATAGATTTATTATTAAAGCATGAAACAATTTTGAATCTGTTTAAATACTCTTTTGTCTTATTTGATAATAATTCATTTATCCTGTATAAAGGTCTTAAACCATAAAGTATGTTATAAGAATACTTAATAAAAGAATTTTTTAAATTTTCATCTATATCATAAAAATAAAAAGAATTATTTAAATTTATTTTATATATTATGTTATCTAATATACTAAGGCACATAGGTAAACTAACAGGGTCGAATATTAACATGTTGTTCACTCTACCTAAAAATTCAGGTCTAAAGAAATCTTTTATTGACTTTAAAATTTTATTTTTATAAAAATTTTTATTATCAAAAGTTAAACTATTATCGCACCCTAAATTACTTGTAAATATGATGAAAGAATTATTAAAAGTTAAAACGTCTCCGTTAGCTGCCGTCAATTTTCCTTCTTCTAATAGCTGAAGCATTAAATCGTTTATAGATTTATGTGCTTTTTCTATTTCATCAAATAAAATCACACAATTAGGCATAGATTTAACTTTATTTATAAAATCATTATTTTCGTTATAACCAACATACCCTGGAGGAGAACCTAATATTTTAGATATAGAATGAGCTTCCATATATTCACTCATATTAAGCTTTATAAGTTGTTTAGTAGATTTAAATAAACTATAAGTAAAAATTTTTGCCAATTCTGTTTTACCTGCCCCACTAGGACCACAAAACAGAAAACTGCTTAAAGGTTTTGTTTTACTAGGTATGTAAAACGACTTGTTTATGCTCTTTACAACTGGTTCTATAAGGTTTATATTGTTTTTTAAATAATTGTACAGATACATATTAATATAATTTAAATCTTGTTTTTTATTAATTAGACATAAATTTTTAATATACGCTAGTAAATTATTTATGTATTGTTCGTAATTTTTGGTATTATTTGTTAATGTAGGGTATAAATTTGAAAATTTTTGTATTTCTATATTATTATATGAGGTTAAATATTGTTTTTTTTCTAAAATTATAGATGTGTTTAAGTTGCTAGTGTATGGTAAATTATTTTTTTTAATTAAAAAATCTAAAGATTTTTTATAGTTATAATCTATTTCTTTTATAAATATTACAATATTTTCATTTTTGTAATTAGTTATAAAATTATTAAACTCTGTGGGGCTGGTTTTAATTAAATTTAAAAAATCAATATACTTATAAAAAACAATTAATATTTTTCCTAATATTTTAACGAATTTTATTTTTTCAATGTATTTGTCGCCAAAAAGTTTAATAAAGTTAATAGTTAATTTATTTAATATTTTATTAGTTGTTTTTGTGTTAGTTTTATTATTTATATCTATTATAAATTTGAAAACTATATCATGAACCATATAAATAGTATTATGTGCTATATTTTGAAGCATATGCACCATACTATCTACATCAACAACATATGATTTTTTTTTTTTTACAACTTTATAAATAAAAAGTTTGTAAATAGATTTATTCTTATAGTCGTTTATTAAATCATAAACGTTGTATAGGTAGTGTTTAGTTAAAAATTTAAGTATATAAGACATTTTACTGTAAAATTATATATTTTGTAAAATTATTGTCGCTTCTAAATAGTTTATTTTCTTGAAGTAAATTTAAATTATTTACTATTTTATTTATATTATTTACTAAAAACCTAGACCCTTGTGTAGGGCAGTAAGATAAATTAGACAGCATAGCTTTAATTGATGTAGACATGTTAACTTTAGTATTGTACTCTTCGCTATATAAATATTTTTCCAATATATTGTAAAGGTGTAAAGAGGATAAAGGGTTAAATATAATTATATCATTTAATCTATTTATAAATTCTAATTTAAAATTAGAATTTATATCCTCTCTAACTTTATTGTAATATTTAGTAGTAAATTGTTCGTTTTTGTTTATAGTGTTAAATATTTTACTACCTAAGTTGCTGGTAAAAAATATTAAAGATTTATTGAACTTACAAGAGTTACCTTTAGAATCTGTTAGTAATCCCTCGTCTAATATTTGTAAAAATATAGAAAAAATATTTTTGTCTGCTTTTTCTATTTCGTCAAACAATACAATAGGAGACTCTACAGAATTAATTTTATTTATAAGGTTACCTCCGCTTTCGTGTCCTACATACCCAGGAGGAGCTCCTATAAGTTTAGATACAGAGTGACTTTCTTTATACTCACTCATATCAAATTGTAATAAATTAGTTTGAGATTTATAAAGATAATTTGTTATAAGTTTTACTATTTCAGTTTTACCTGTACCACTTGGACCGCATAATAGAAAGCTTCCTATAGGTTTAATTTTATTATTAAAATTAAAATTTAATAAATAAGTTGATATTTTTTTAGTTATTAGATCTTGCCCAAATATAAATTTGTTTATTAAATTATAAAAGTTATAAACTAAAGACGTGTTAGAATAGTCTAAAATATTATTAACGTTTATAAAATTATTTATAAAGCAGCTTATAATAGATTTATTTACAGATTTTATCTTAGTATTTATAAACAAATTACATATGTTTTTTTGATGTTTAACTTTTATAAAATCATATAAAACACTACAAGCATAAATATAATCGCGTGTGTTATGTAAAGTTTTTGTTATATAAGTTAAATATTTAATATGGGATCTATTAATGTTTTGTAATAAATCATATTTATATAAACGAGACACAATAGTGCTATAATACAAATTTACATATATTAGCTCGTTTTTTTCATTTAATTCTTTAAGTACGTCTTTATTAGTACTGTGGAGTATATAACAAAAATCAAATGCAACATCAACGTCTTCGTTTTTATTTGCAATTATATTGTTGATTTTACCTAATAGTTTAAATACATAAGTTAAATATAACTTGTTATTTGATACGTGAACAATATTAGTTTTAAATAAGCTATACAGCTTTATTAAAACACTGAATAAAATGTTAGGGTATTTGTAAGATATTATCTTATTTTTAAGTGATTTGTTATAAGTTTTTAAAGTGTTAAATATATAATTAGAAAAATAGTCGTATAAAAGTATATTTTCGTATTTTTTTACACAGTTTATATTAAAATTAATTTTTGGTCTATTGTATTTTGCAAATGTATTGTAGCTGTATTTTAAAAGCTCTGAAAACAAATTAAAGTGTGAAATAATTTTACTATCTATATTATGAAAATCTAAGTATTGGTAAAATTTATTTAACATTTAAAAATAATTATAAAATTTTATAATGTTTATAAAAGTTTAATTATTTATTATTTTTAAAATATAAATAACTCTTTAAATATAATTATATTTAATACTTATATTTTACTTCTATTTTTATAAAATTTTCATGTTTTTAGCTATTATGAAAAAATATAACTAAATATTAAATTCTTTTGTATTTTATATGATTAAACTGTATTTTTAAGCGTAAATACAATTTATACCGAAAGGAATAAGATTCAATAAATTTTCAAATTGAGACTTATTGAAAGAAGTTATACATGTATAAACTTGAACAACATACCATAGTATAGAATAAGGAGGAGATACTAATAGTAGTATATACTGAATTATACCTATTTTATTATCTTTGATAAAATTAATAAATTTTTCACCAAATGTTTCTCTTTTTCTTAAGGAAAGTTTTATTAAATCCATAATAACCATTATTATAAGGGCTATAAGGTATAAAATAGTATCGATAGTGAATCTTATGAATAGTTTTATAAGTATAATTAAATCTGATAATAGTTCTATGTCTTTATTCATTATTTATATATGTTAATTTATTTTTTAAAAAAATTTATATTTTTTTATGTTTTATTTAGGTGGTTTAAAAAATATTTGTTTATTAATATTTTAAAGTGAATATTTAAATTAAATTTTAAAGATTGATTTAATTTTTTTCAATATATAGCGCGAATTATTTAAAATAAATTTAATTTATCTTTTATTTATTTTATAAAGGCGCTATTGTTGATATAAAATAGTGGTATATGTTGTCTAAAGTATTAAATTTTTCTATATGGGATATAACTGCCCAAAATGTAAAAGGATAAAATATAGCTAGAGTAGCTATAGCCAATGTACCTAAAAAGAAAGGATGTACATCTTTTTTAATTTCTATAGTTGAAAAACATCTTATCCAAAGAGCCGCATATCTTAGAGAATATTGACATTTTTGGTTCATTTGAAAGTCTGTAAGACGGTAAATATATTTATCTATTAAAAATTCAAAAAAGAACACAAGTACATCAACACCATCTACTACATCATAATTTTTTATCGCTTTTAATTTGTCTATACATATACCTAATATATAATCTGTAAACTTTAATAAATTTAATAATGTAAAAATTCTTTTAAATTTTATTTTTCTAAAAAGTTTTATAATATCTTTTATTAACATTTTACATCCTAGAGGGTAAAAATTTAATCTAGTTAATGCATATGTATAGTTAAAGTAACGATAATATATTTCATTACTATAGTTTTTTATATCTTGTTTGGTTAATGTTATGATCTTTCCGACTAATGTCATTTTGTTTTAAATGTGTAAATATTTGCAAATATAATTTTTGCATAAAAATATATAAAAAAGTTTAACTTAAATTTTTAAAAATTGTTGTTTATTATTTAATTATAATTATATAATTATAAGATAAATAATTTTATTAATGAGTAAGTTTGCCTATTATTTGACTGGTTTTATTTTGAATATTTGTTGTTTAAACTAATTTTTTTATTTAAAAAATAATAGTGTGTATAATTTATCAAATATATAAGGAACAATATTTAAAAAATTTTCAAATTGTGACTTATGCAATGTAAAAGCAAAAATGTAAAACTGAATTACATATGATAACGGACAAGAAGAAAACTCTAGTATTATAAATACTATATACTGAAATATTGGGGCTCTATTATGATAAAAAAAATCGCATATTTTTTCTTTTAATGATTTTTTAACTAATAAAGATCTTATATAATTAACAATATAGAGTAAAATTATAGCTGATATATATAAAACATATTCCAATTTTTCTTCAATATACAGGGCAGAGTGTTTAATTATATTTAAAAATAAATTTAACTTTTCGGTCATTTATTTTATAATGGAGCTATTGTAGATATGAAATAGTGATATATGTTGTCTAAAGTATTAAATTTTTCTATATGAGATATAACTGCCCAAAATGTAAAAGGATAAAATATAGCTAGAGTAACTATAGCCAATGTACCTAAAAAGAAAGGATGTACATCTTTTTTAATTTCTATAGTTGAAAAACATCTTATCCAAAGAGCCGCATATCTTAGAGAATATTGACATTTTTGGTTCATTTGAAAGTCTGTAAGACGGTAAATATATTTATCTATTAAAAATTCAAAAAAGAACACAAGTACATCAACACCATCTACTACATCATAATTTTTTATAGCTTTTAATTTGTCTATACATATACCTAATATATAATCTGTAAACTTTAATAAATTTAATAATGTAAAAATTCTTTTAAATTTTATTTTTCTAAAAAGTTTTATAATATCTTTTATTAACATTTTACATCCTAGAGGGTAAAAATTTAATCTAGTTAATGCATATGTATAGTTAAAGTAACGATAATATATTTCATTACTATAATTTTTTATATCTTGTTTAGTTAATGTTATGATTTTTCCGATTAGAGTCATTATGTTTTTATTAAAAAGGCGCTATTGTTGATATAAAATAGTGGTATATGTTGTCTAAAGTATTAAATTTTTCTATATGAGATATAACTGCCCAAAATGTAAAAGGATAAAATATAGCTAGAGTAACTATAGCCAATGTACCTAAAAAGAAAGGATGTACATCTTTTTTAATTTCTATAGTTGAAAAACATCTTATCCAAAGAGCCGCATATCTTAGAGAATATTGACATTTTTGGTTCATTTGAAAGTCTGTAAGACGGTAAATATATTTATCTATTAAAAATTCAAAAAAGAACACAAGTACATCAACACCATCTACTACATCATAATTTTTTATCGCTTTTAATTTGTCTATACATATACCTAATATATAATCTGTAAACTTTAATAAATTTAATAATGTAAAAATTCTTTTAAATTTTATTTTTCTAAAAAGTTTTATAATATCTTTTATTAACATTTTACATCCTAGAGGGTAAAAATTTAATCTAGTTAACGCATATGTATAGTTAAAGTAACGATAATATATTTCATTACTATAATTTTTTATATCTTGTTTAGTTAATGTTATGATTTTTCCGATTAGTGTCATTCTATTTTAATAATTCAATAACTATACCAGCTCCAATAGTCTTACCTCCTTCTCTTATAGCGAACCTTAATTCTGTTTCTAAAGGCATAGATTTTTCTATATCAGCAGTAACTATTACATTATCTCCTGGAATAGCTAAATCTAAACTTAAATCATTAGAAGAAGAGTATATATTAGTTATAGTCCCTGTTATGTTAGCTGTTCTTATAAAAAATTGAGGCTTATAACCAACTGTGAAAGCAGTATGTCTACCTCCCTCTAGCTTACTAAGTACGTATAAATTAGCTTTAAATTGTTTATACAGCTTAGAAGAACCAGGAACTGTTAGTACATATCCTCTTTTTATATCCTCTTTAGTAACACCACGTAATAATATACCTACATTATCTCCTGATTCTGCTTTAAGTAACGATTTATTAAACATTTCAATATTCAATATAGAAACAATTTTAGAAGAGTCGTACCCTAATAACTCTACTTTGTCACCTATATTAGCGCTACCTCTTTCCACTTTACCAGTGGCAACTATCCCTCTACCTGTTATAGAAAAACTATCTTCTACAGGCATTAAAAAAGGTTTTAATAGGTCTCTAGTTGGTGTAGGTATGTATTTATCTATACAGTCCACTAAATTTAAAATTTTTTTAATCCACTTATTATTAAAATCTAATTTAGATGATTGTTTTACAACATTTAGAGCCTCTAAAGCAGATCCAGAAGTGAAATGTACAAATTCTTCTTTAAAATTATATTTAAGTAATATGTCTCTAACCTCCTCTTCTACAAAATTACTTAACTCTATATCTGTTATCTTATCCTCTTTATTTAAAAATACTATTACATTTTCTATACCTATTTGTTTTATAAGCAATAAATGTTCTATTGTTTGGGGCATAGGACCGTCTGTTAAAGAAATAACTAAAACAGCACCGTCCATTTGTACAGCACCAGTTATCATATTTTTTATATAGTCAGCATGACCAGGGCAGTCGATATGCGCATAATGTCTATAATTACTTTCGTATTCTACATGTTTAGTATTTATAGTTATACCTCTGCTTTTTTCTTCAGGGGCTGAATCTATTTCTTCATAAGAGTGTGCTTTTTTAGCAAGTCCTTTAGCTTTAAGAACGCTAGTTAAAGCGGAAGTCAATGTTGTCTTCCCGTGGTCTATATGTCCTATAGTACCTATGTTTATATGTGGTTTATTTTTTATATACTGTTCTTTTGCCATTATGTTTTATTTATTTTTGGCTTATTTATAAGCCTAATACGACTAACTAGCCTTTAACGGGCGTTATACCGTATACCAATTAAAAGATTACTATACTTTTATTTTAAAATTTGGAGTTTTACATTTTAAAATTAAATTAAATTGGTATTTTAGTATAACTTAGAAGGAAAGGACTTTAACCTTTATTTAAGATATCAAAAATCTTTATCTTTTCCTTTAGATGACCTTCCACCCGCGTGACTAGAGTCAAGAGAGTAAGGGATTTGAACCCTTAAAAATTTAATCTCAAATTAAGTGCAATAATCCTGTTCTGCCAACTCTCTATACTGTGAACAATCAGAGTAATTGGATTTAAACCAATATCTTTCATACCCAAAACGAATATGTTGTATATTACACTATACTCTGAGTATAATCTTACTCCCTAAAATAGACTCGAACTATTATTAAACCGATTAACAATCGATTGCTTTACCTATTAAGCTATTAAGGAATTATTAATTTTAACAATATATGTTATATTATTTATTTTTGTCCTAAAATAAAAAACTCATAAAATATTCTTTTATCTTTTATTTTTAACTGAGGTATTAGACTTGTTTCTATAAGTAAGCCTATAGTAGCTAATATAATAGTCATATAAAAATTAGACACTACAGTAAAAGGTAAAAGCACATAAACAGATATATGCTGCACTAAAGCAAATAAAAATCCGTATAATCTGTTTAAAATTTTTTGTTTTAACGTTAATTGTCTATTATAAATATAGTTTTCTATTTCATGTATTAAATATTCGAAAATTTCTACTAAAAAATCAATTAACATTTTTAGTAAATATTTTAATTTTAAGTTTATTTTATATATAAAATTTTGTATAATATTGCTTTTCATTTTATTTTAAAGGTAAACTGATTAAAAATTTTTTAATTAAATTTGTTTTATTTTTTACATTTTCTTGGTCTATTATATTGAGATCTATTAAAACACTTATAATAGTAAAAATAAACATAATGCACGCTTTTGGTATAACCTGAAATGGTAAATTTAAATAAATAGCTGTAATATTAATTAAAGAAAACCCTACACCATAAAGTTTATACAATAATTGTATGTATAACGGCTGTTTATGTTTGTTTATATAATCTTCTAATGTATGTTTTAAATAATCTAATACTATCAAACATACGTCTATTATAGTTTGTATAATTTTATTTATAATGCTGTTTATAATATTTAATATATCTTCGTAATTTTTTATGTTTATGTTGTAAAACGACATTTGTAAGCTTATATTTTCTTTATTTAATTAAATTTAATTTTATATTAAATTATTTTGTATTTTTTTTAAATATATTTATTTTATTATAAATATATAATTTTGTCCTACGCACCAATAAATAAATTATTAGTTTTTATTATTTTGTTTGTTCTAAAAAAATTAAATAAAGTGGTATTTAGAAAATTATAAACTTTTAATTTAAAAATGAGTTATCTATTATAACTCTTTTTACAGTTTTATTAATTTTTATTTTGCTTGGGTTTTTTATTAATTTCATGTTAATAAGAGAATTAATAACACTGAAAAAACAAGCTATATATTTTTTGGGCATTATATGAAAAGGTAAATAAAGACATGTAACTGTAACATTTACTAACGCAAACAATACAGCGTATAGTTTACGTAATATATAAGTTTTATATGGTGTTTTCTTTTGTATTAAATGTTGTTCTAATTTAGCTTTTATCTGTTCTAACACGTATAAAATAGCATCTACTATTATATCTATAATATATTTTGCCTTTAAAGCTAAAGGAGTTAATATTTTTTTTACTTTTTCTGCGTTGTTTGAATTATATAACATTATATGAATTTATTAATTTAAAAATGAGTTATCTATTATAACTCTTTTTACAGTTTTATTAATTTTTATTTTGCTTGGGTTTTCTATTAATTTCATGTTAATAAGAGAATTAATAACACTGAAAAAACAAGCTATATATTTTTTAGGCATTATATGAAAAGGTAAATAAAGACATGTAACTGTAACATTTACTAACGCAAACAATACAGCGTATAGTTTACGTAATATATAAGTTTTATATGGTGTTTTCTTTTGTATTAAATGTTGTTCTAATTTAGCTTTTATCTGTTCTAACACGTATAAAATAGCATCTACTATTATATCTATAATATATTTTGCCTTTAAAGCTAAAGGAGTTAATATTTTTTTTACTTTTTCTGCGTTATTTGAATTATATAACATTATATGAATTTATTAATTTAAAAATGAGTTATCTATTATAACTCTTTTTACAGTTTTATTAATTTTTATTTTGCTTGGGTTTTCTATTAATTTCATGTTAATAAGAGAATTAATAACACTGAAAAAACAAGCTATATATTTTTTAGGCATTATATGAAAAGGTAAATAAAGACATGTAACTGTAACATTTACTAACGCAAACAATACAGCGTATAGTTTACGTAATATATAAGTTTTATATGGTGTTTTCTTTTGTATTAAATGTTGTTCTAATTTAGCTTTTATCTGTTCTAACACGTATAAAATAGCATCTACTATTATATCTATAATATATTTTGCCTTTAAAGCTAAAGGAGTTAATATTTTTTTTACTTTTTCTGCGTTGTTTGAATTATATAACATTTTTTAATAAATAATTTGTTTGTTTACGGTTGTAATTAACTTTAGTATTACTAAATTTATTTGGCAGGCCGTATTGTTTTATAAGTTTATAATAGTTTTTATTATTATAACGACGATTAACGTGTTTTAATTTTAAATTAGCGTACATAAAATTATTGCTTATTTCGCAAGTTTTTAAATTTTTAGTTTTGTTTGTTCTTACACTAGCATTTGTATCTTCAAATACTCCTAATACTTCTTCCTTGTATTCTACTACAGAACTAGAATCATTTAAAACATTATTTAGCTCTAGTATGAAATTATGCTTAAAAGGTAATTTTTTTTTTGAGTTAACAGCTTTTAAAAAATATGAATATATATATTTTTTAATATATTTTAAAGGAGCCATAACTAAAAAATAATATTTAAGCTTATGTACTTTATTATCTATCATTATTATAGGTAAATTTAATTTATATATCATATACTCTAGTATAGATGTAAAATTTATATCTAATGACGAAATTAAACTAAGACTATCACTTATGTTTATTATAAGTTTTTTAGATTTTGTATATTTACCTTGCTTTTGTACAAATTTACTAAATAGCGTTAATATTAATTCTTTTTTCATAATTTTATTAAATTGTTTCATTTTTTTTATTTTATTGTAATACGTTTTACCCCGTATTTAGACCTTTTAGTTGCACGACGAGCTCTTTTAACGTCTAAAACACCTAGTATAACTTTATATTTAACTCCAGGCAAATCTGGAACATTTCCTCCTTTTATAAGTACCCTGCTATTTTTAGGTATTATAACATTTTCACCAGGAACATACGCTAATACAGTTTTTTTATTTAGAGTTGTTTTAATAACTTTTCTAACAGCAGAGTTAGGTTTTTTAGGGGACATTACTATAAAAGCGTTGCATTTGCACTTTTTCTGTGGGTTTTTATTAAGCGCTCTACTTGGTGTTTTTTTTATTTTTTTTACTCTACCCTTATCAATTAGTTGGTTTATTGTTATCATTTAAATTTACGTTTTTTAAGCCTACATCCGTTGTAAGGGTAGTTAATAACATGAGAAATAGTACGTAATTTTATACCTTTAATATTATTAAATTTTAAAAATAAAAATAATAAAGTTTTTTTATAATATGATTTATTTTTAAAAACAATATTAATATTATTAGATTTACTATAAACTAAAAACAGCATAAACTTATTAATAAGTTTATTTAATGTTATTATAGACAATTTTCTAACTTTACCATAAGATGTACATGTCTTTATAAACTGACCGCAAGATAACGATTTTAATATTGTTAAAAATATAAAAATATTTCCATATCTTTTAAATTTAGAAGATGTTATAAAAACATTATTAAATTTAAAAAAAATAGTAGAAATATTTATCTTATAGTCTAGTTTTCTTATAACCTTTTTCTTTTTTTTACTTTTAGAATGTTGTTGCTTTATTTGAATATAACAGTTGTTTTTCATTTTTGTCTGTATTTATGTCTAGAGTTACTACAGATATTAATTAATCTTTTGCCTCTTCTTATTACTTTACAATTACTGCATAATTTTTTTATAGAAGTTTTTATTTTCATTTGTATTTTTAATTATAAAGAAGCTTTTAAGCGTCTTTTTTTATTGTATAGATCACTTTTCTTTTTAAATATATTTATATTAAAAGTAATGTAATTAAACATATTGCCAAAGTATATGTAAAGTTTATTGTTTATAGAATCGTAACGAGAGTACATAGAAACACCAATAAGTGAAGATAATATATTGGCTCTATATTTATTAATTCCGCATATTTTAAACAACGACATATAAACTAATTTATGATACTTTAATACTATGTTATTTGAAATAATTAAATCAGAAAAGTTTTTCATTTTAATTAAAATAATACAATATACTTTTAAGTAGTGTTTTCGTAGAAGTTTTAGTATACGAAACTAATTTTAATTTTTTTATACCACTCAATGTAGTTAGACTATTGTAAACATCGAAATTACGCTTATTAGGTGATTTATCCAAAATAGAAAATTTATAATTTTTATATTTAAATACTTTGTAATCATTAGGATTTAACTTTAAATTATAAATATATTTTTTAGACTGTAAAGAAGCAGAACTACAAGCGTTCTTGTAAATTGAATTTTTATCGTATCCTACACCTACCCATGATTTACTAGAACCGCTACCCATTATAATATCGTATTTCATACTTTTTTTCTGCTTTTTCTTTATAAAAATTTTGTTAAAATATAGTATAACACTATTAATGTTGTTGTTAACTTTTATATAATTTTCGTTAACATATTTTATTTTATATAAGTTTCTATAAACATATCTCGCTAAATAAGCATAAGAATAAGAATAGCAAGAATTTAGCAAATTAAAGCTGTACTTACATTTATATTTTTTTTTACTAATTTTAAAATTTCTAATACAGTGGTTATTAAAAAATTTTTTATAAAGCTTATATTTACATATACAATTAAATTTAATGTATTCGTGTAACATATTGTTGTTTGTAAAGTTTTTCATATTTTTCATTTTATCTTTTTCTTAGTTTTATAATTTTTTTCAATTTTATATTTTGATCTAAATATTTAATACCTTTATTAGTGTAAACATTGAACTTCTTACAATTAACTATAACGCTACTTAAACTATTTATAAAAGATTTATTATAAGAAGAAATAGAAACTAATGTAGGAGTTGTATATTGTATACTTACTTTAACCTGTTCTATATCTGTTATGTAAATTATAATGTTTATAAAATTATTTATTTTAATTATAAGTTTATTATGTATAATTACAACTTTATAAAATATACTTAAAATTTGTATATTTATAACGTTAAGGTCAAATAATGAATTTATGGCAGAATAAAATTTAGATACAAATGATTTAACAAACATAAAAAATTTATATTTATTTTTGTAAATAAAAATAGGATTAACAGTAAAATTTTTAAAAATTGTATTATTAAGTGCTAATATATTTGAATTTTTTTTAGTTTTAATACACATAAAAGACATGTTAATGTTTTTTGTATATTTATCTATAATGTAAGTAAATTTAACAGAATTAAAATGTTTATTTTTATAACTTTTAAAATATTTAATAATCATTTTATGATATATAACAAATTAATACTCCTCCTGTTCTAAGTATTTCAGCCTTTTTACTAGTTAAAATACCGATAGGGGTAGATAACAGTAAAACTCCTGATTTTAAATTTTTGTTCATATTTTTTATTTCTTTATGTTTTAAATATATATGACTAGATATTTTGTAAAAATTTTTTATATACATATGTTTAATATTAGCACTAACATCAGATTTATATATTTTATCGTTTATTTTAATAAAATTATAAGAATCCATATAATTTAATAAAATACACTTTTTATATATAAGTTCTACTAAATGTTTATTTTGTATATTTAATGGGAATTTATTGTTAGTTAGCATAATTGAAAATTTAAATTGTTTTTAATGTAATTAAGTCTATATAAATTGTTTACATACTTATTAAATATAAATTTAATATTAAATTTACACATATAATCAAGACTAGGACGGTTAAAATATTCAAAAAAATAAGATACATTATTAAGACACACGTTTAAATTAAAATCTGCGTCAAAATTGTAAAAATTTTTGTTAAATACAGAAGTACTATAAAGTTTAATTAATGTAAATTTTTTAAATTTATATATAAACTCTTTTAAATTATAATTTAACAAACTAGTTTTTGTACCTATAATTTCTTTTTTTTTATTAACTATATAAGTAGGTTTTTGTCTTGTAATAGTTTTAATAGATAAATCAATACTATACAAAAATTTATCATCTTTATAACTTGTACTATTGTACAAATAATTATATATAACTATTTTATTAATTATATTATTTTTTATCATTATATAAATATAGCTTTTTTTAAATTAGTTTTAAATTTAATTAAATTTTTTAATACGGCTGTTGGTATTATACCTATAAGTTTTATACTAGAAGTATCTTTAAATCTATTTCTATCGTCTATACTATAAGATGTAGAGTATTTTTTATTAAGTAAAATTAAAGAATTATTATGAAATTTAACACCTCTATATTTATTAAAATTGTATATTTTAGTGTGAGTAACAAGTGTTTTTATTATGTCAGATTTTCTAACAAGTCTAGACTTTTTTTTACATGATTTAACTACAGATATACATATACTGTTTAAATGTAATTTTTTCACATTACCTAAACTTCCTAAACATTTAGCCTTTTTAAACCCACTATTATCTGAAGGTTTAAAAACTGTGTGTATGTTAATCATATTTATTTATTATACGTAATTTATAATTAAACAATTTGTCTCCAAATTTAAACTCATTTCTAACATCCTTTATTTTAAAATAACTATTAAATTTTAAAATTTTGTTATATTTTTTATGTTTTTTATAACGTGCGCAATGACAAGATAAAGATTTATTATAAGATTTAATTACTGTAGATACCATTTTTATATATTAATTTAGTTTTTATGGGAAGTTTATGCCTCAATAACTTAAAAGTTTTTATAAGGCTATATAAAGGTATTTGTGTAGCTTCAAAAAGTATATCTCCAGGCCTAACCACAAAAACCCACACATGTGGCTTACCTTTACCTGAACCCATTCTTGAGTCCTTAGGTCTACGTGTTACAAGCTTATCTGGAAGTATTTTAGTCCACATTTTACCTATATGTTTTATACTTTTAGACAATAGGCACCTAACAGTCTCTATTTGATTAGGTGTAACAACACCTTCTTCACAAGATATTATACCCCAGTCTCCGTAGTGAAGCTTATTATTTCTATTTATTTTTTGTAACTTTATACTATGATTATTATTGTATTTTTTATTAAATATATGCCTTAAATTTGCCATTACACTACAAAACTAGCCAGCATTTTATACCTATAGTACCTTTATAAGTGTTTATTGAGCTGTTTATATACTCTATATTTTCTTTTACAGAGCAAATAGATACATCTCCTTTAGAATAAGCAAATGTTCTTTTTTTTTCTCCTCCTTTATGAGTGCACCCAGAGTATTTAACTTTTATTCCGTGAATACTTATCCTATTTTTAAATTTGTATGTTAAAATTTTATTACAAAGTGAAATTATTTTAGAATAGTGATTAGTGTTTTTTAATATACAATATTTTAAACTATTCATTATATAAAATTTGTTTCTACCCGTATTTACCACACATGGTATAAGTACCCATATAAATAAATTTCTATTATATACATTTAAATTATGGTGTAAAAAATAGTTTAAATAAGATGTAAACTTATACAACGCCATATAAGAGGGTATAATGGAGCTTTTATGTTTTTTTCCAAATAAGCCATAAAAACATATATTTAGACATATATTATTTATGTCAGTATAACTACATGTAAAGTATAAAAATTTTCTATTTATTCTTATTTTTTTTAACGTTTTTTTATACATATAAATAGTATTAAGTATTAGTTGAAAAAATTTAAAATAATTTAAATAATTTAACGTTTTATACAGTTTAATATGTATTTTATTAATAGTAGAATTTAAAAATAAATTTTGTCTAAAAATTATAGGAGAAATAGATTTTGTCATTTTATTTAATTTACTTTTCTGTTAATTGTAGGTATAAAAAATCTATATTTTAAATTAAACTTCAAAGAGTTAACTTTTATTGGAAAAAATTTTTTACCATTGTAAACTTTTATAATAGTATCATTAAATAAAGACGAAACAATAATATTACGATTATAAGTTTTAAATACAAAATATTTACTTAAACTTAAATTTTTACGTTGTATGTTTTTATATATATCTTTTGGTATAAAAATTTTTTTCCAATTAGTGTATATTGTCATTTTGTAATTTTTACAGTTTTAACTCCTTTACACTTTCTACCTGTAAAAGAGTATATAGTTTTCCTACCTATAGGAGCTTTCCCTTCTCCACCTCCGTGTGGGTGGTCACAGGCATTCATAGCTGTTCCTCTCACTTTAGGCCTACGACCTAATTTAATTTTATATCCAGCTGTTTTGTATTTTGGCTCTTCTATCTTGTCTGAAAAAGCATACGAAGCCAAATCACTGTTACTTATTCTAATAGTTTTTCCTGAAGGTAGCTTTAATATAATAAAATTCTCGTATTTAGATATAATTATAGCGTACGATAAAGCAGAAGTGCACAATTTATAAGATTGCATTGTATTTATGTATATATTATAAATTTTGTTGCCAACAGAAAAATTATCCAACAGGTCTACATCTCCTTCAGTTTTAATACTTCTGTTATAGTACTTGATAAAATCTCCGTATGTTTTTTTATAAGGTTTAAGTATATACCTAGATTCTCCTTGTATAGGCCCTTTTATACATACACTTAATATTAATTTAGAATTTCTAAAAACATTATTAATTTTTATATTTTTAAGAATAAAATAAAAATTATTAGAGCACACTTTATTGAAATAGTTTCTGTCTACAGGTATATAATGATTACTGTATCCAGATTTTTTATGTCTTACTATGATTCTACCTTTACAGTTTTTTCCTATTTTTTTATTCCAACGTATAGTAAATATTGTCATTTTAATAAATTATATTTATATTGTTGTATTGTAATGATTTTGTTATAGTTTGTTTATTACTGTTATAATTTAATATGTAATTATAATATTTTAAATTTTGTAAAATAGTTTTATAATACCTATGTTTGTTTAAACTAGTAATGCAATATAAAAATTTTACATATTCTAAATTATGTATTATTATATTGCTTCTAGAATTAAATAAAGAAGGAAGCAGTAGTTTTACGCATAGTTTACTATAAGTATTTAACTTCAAATTACGTAATCCTACCCATGCAAGACCTTTTTTTACGTTGTGTGATGAAGGATAATATGTTTTAGAATATTTATTTTTGCTTTTTGTTCTATTGTATTTATTTTTTAAATTAAAAATTTTTGTTTTTAAAATTTTTTTTAAATATGTAAGCATATGTTTATACGACTTACCATATTTATATAAATTTTTTATAATAATATTATAATTTGAAAATTTTAATAAGTTTATATTAAAATAAAAGTTTATATTTAATAATAAGCTGTTCATTTAAAATTATATATTGTTTTAGATAATAGTTTAATTATTCTATGATAATTAACTTTCTCAAATAATTAGTTTTAGATTACCAAAGATTCGAACTCAGAACACCTCGCTTAAAAAGCGAATACTTTACCTATTAAGCTAGTAATCTTGTGTAAATAGTATTGGTGCGAAGTTATTAGTTTTTTGTAATCAAAGCTACACTCAGATTTTAGCTGAGATAATATAATCTGCAATTATATATTTTATATTTAAATTATATAGCTGTAAATAATTAAATTTAATATTCAATATATGTTTAAGTAAGATCAGATTCGAACTGATGTAGAATTTTGTATCAATAGATCTACAATCTATTCCTTTTAACCACTTAGGTACTTACTTAAAACGCACTTTAAAGGAAAATTTAATTCCTATTTTTTTCTTGAAAAGAAAATGTCTTTAACATTAGACGATTAAAGCTTTAATTTATAAACGAAATTAATGAGACTTGAACTCATATTTTTATAACGACAATATAATATTTTAACCATTAAATTATAATTTCTTTTTATAGTATTAAAAAGTGTGTTAAACATTTACATAATATTAACATTCTAGAAATGAAGGGACTCGAACCCTTATTATTTTTTAGATAAATGGATTTTCTTTTATTAAATTTGTATTTATTTTTAAAATTTAATGTTATAAAAGACTTTTTCTATATTTTAAACAATAAAATAATTTAAGTAAAGTCGTTTGAATTTTAATTTTAAAATTCCAGAAGTTGTATTCTTAAATGTTAAAAATTTATTTATATTATAACTATCTTTAAATATAAAAATATTTTTAAAGTCCATCGTGTTTACCTTTTCACCACATTTCTAACAAGAAAGAAAGGGATTCGAACCCTTGACATAATAAATTAGCAATTTACATCTTTTAACCTCTCAGACATCTTTCTGACTTTATAAAAATAAAGGTAAATAATGGGACTCGAACTCATATATTAAAAATCCACAATTTTTTTCCTTAACCTTTTGGATATATTTACCTTTATACTTGTATCTAAGTAGATTCGAACTACTGATATGAAATAATGAGTCATGAGCTCATCGCTATTGACCTCTAAGCGATAGATACATATATATAAAGGGACTTAAACCCTTAAAATTAATTTGGAAGATTAATATTTTATCAATTAAATTATATATATATATATAAATATAGTAGTTAAATTTTATCTCTATTTATAATATAAGACGGAATAGAAGTATAATTAAAACTTTTGTAGCTGTTTATTAAAACTTTAAAATTTTTATAACACACATAATTACCAAATAGAATGGAATTTTTATTTACAACTATAGTTTTTATATATTTTTTATTTTTAAATTTTTTACATATATTTCTATACGTATAATAAGCTTTTAAATTTTTAAATAAAAAATTATAAATAATGATATTTATAGTTTTATTTATATCAAAATTTAAAAGATGTATTATGTCATTTGTGCTTATTATATAACTATAATTTATTATAGTTTTATTGTTAAGCAGTATATGCCTGTGAATTATATTTTGTCTAATATGGTTTAAAGTTAAAAATAATTCAGATTCCAGTAAAATATAATCTACTCTAGATTTTAAAATTTTAAGAAAATCTATAAGCTTATAAATATTGTATTCCAGATAATTATTTAATCTTTTGTTTTTTAAATTATAAATAGTTTTCAATATTTGAATATTTTTTACTAATTTATAAGATATATATTTTCTAGTAGTAGAATAATAGAAATTTAATTTATTAGTAAATCCGTATAATGTGTATAAATTAAATTTCTTTAGAATTTTAATTTTATTTAAATTTATTTTCATTATATAAAGCTGAAGTAAGTAGTGTAAAGACAAGTAATTAAATGTAATACTACTACATGTACTAAATATATTAAACAAAATAATAGTTACAAAAATTATATAGCTACAATATAAAATATTTATATATAATATTTTATATTAGTATATATTGCTATTTAAGCTAACAAAGAGACTTGAACTCGTATCTCGCTAATTACAAATTAGCTATTTTACCCATTTAAACTATATTAGCTTTTATTAAATTTTTATTTGAAATAATTAAAAAATTAAATTTATAAATATATAGCTAAATACATCACTGTATGTAAACTACATTTATATTATATTTATTTGTTTATTAATAATTTTTTATTAATTAAAACATATTTAAATGCATATTCTTGCTTATATTTTTTCAGCAATTATTTTTTACCTATATGTTGCTACCTAATAATTACTTAAACTAAATTCAAATAACTAGCACACAATTAATATAGTTCTTTTATTCCTTTCGTACTAAAAAGAATTATTGCAATGTTTTATTAATTTACACCGGATATGGACCAAACTGTCTTACGACGTTCTGAACCCAGCTCACGTACCGCTTTATTGGGTGAACAAACCAACCCTTGAAACCTTATTCAGCTTCAGGATGCGATAAGCCGACATCGAGGTGCCAAACCTCCCCGTCAATATCGAATCTCTCGGGAGAGATCAGCCTGTTATCCCTAGAGTAACTTTTATCCGTTTATCGATAATACATCTATTAATTTTATTTATCGGATCATTAAGACCAACATTAATTTCTGTATAATAAGTTTATTTAACAGTTAAGGTATTATTTTTCTTTAAAATCTAACAATATCTTTTTAGATATTATTTAAATACCCTTAGTTCTCCTCCGTTACCATTTAGGAGGATACCGCCCCAGTAAAACTACCACATTTATAAGTATTTAAATAAATTTTTATATTTAATGTTATTAATAATTATATACTGTGCAAATGGTATCCCAGCTATAAAAATAAATTTACATTTATTTTGACCATATATTCTTCATACACAATATATAAATTATACTCATAAATTATAGTAAAGCTTCATAGGGTCTTTCTGTCCTTGTGTAAATAGTCCGTATCTTCACAGACATTATTATTTCATTGAAATTTTCTTTAAGACAGCGCTCAAATCGTTACTCCTTTCATGCAGGTCGGAACTTACCCGACAAGGAATTTCGCTACCTTTGGACCGTTATGAATACAGCCGCCGTTTAACTAGCGCTTATAAAAACACATTATAGTAGTGTCCTTTTTTTACTTACTAGAACTGGGCAGGAGTCAGTTCTTGTACATCATTATTTAATTTAGCAAGAACCTGTGTTTTTGATAAACAGTCGTTTGAGCCTAGTATGTTACACTTTAAAAGCATTCTTTATCCCTAAGTTACAGAATAATTTTGCCTAGTTCCTTAAAGAAAATTTATTCATCTCCTTGGTATTTTTACTACCTATTCACTTGTGTCAGATTTAATACGAATATATTAAAATATTTTAAATTTAAACATTTCTAGTTAACTATAAGGCACTATACAAATATTTTCATTTATTATTTGCTTATTAAGTTATACAAAAATAAATAAAAAATTTACATATTTAATTATAGATTAAATTTTAATTAAACTTAATTTTAATATAGTATGAGAATATTAACTCATTGGTCATCAAATATAATTAAATATTTATTTTTAGACTTCGACTAACCCTATTTGATATACTCGTTTAATAGGAAATCTATAAATATTCGGAGTATTAGATTTATATCTAATATTTTATTACTTAAATCGGCATTATCGCTTTTATTTGTACATTATTTTTTATTTATATTCACATATAAATTATGTAATTACAAATAAAACGTTCTCTTACCTTTTAAATGTAGTTTATTCTAATTTCTTAAAATAAATAAGTTTAAATCTATAAATTCGGTTATATGTTTATTTTCTATTATTTGTGATACTTAATTACTGTTCTAATGTGCTCAATACCACTCTTTAAATAATAGCCGCTTGAAAGCTTATATTTTAGCCATAATCATAATTAAACGTCTTATCCTAAACATATATTTTAAAACCTTACTTTATATTAAGGGCTGTTACCCTCTCGACATGTTAAGCTTAACCCTAACAGTCTCAATGTCATATAAATATTTATTTTAATTATAAAGCAATTTTATAATTAAAATATAATAACAATTTATAGTTTACTCAATGTGCATATTGATAGGAACATCTATATACACACAATGTAGAGCTTTATCTTTTATTATTTATATTCATCTGTACTTAAATACATTTCAGAGAAAACCAGCTAGCTCCAAATTCGATTAGCATTTCACCTCTAATTACACTTCATCTAATGATTTTGCAACATCAACTAGTTCGAACAATAAACGTTTTAATACGTTTTATTTTCTGAGCATAATTAGATCATTTGGGTTCGGGTCTATAATTATTTAATGTGTATGTTTTTTTAAAACTCGATTTACCTCTTAATACACTATGTAATATTTAATATTATAAATAATTATAACTCGCCGACTCATTCTTCAACAAGCATTTAATTAAATTAAATTTAAATTTAATTAAATAAACTTTATAAAATTTAAAATTTCATGTTCTTTTCACTTTTTTATCCAAAATCTTTTCATCTTTCCTTCACAGTACTTGTACGCTATAAAATTCTATAATATTAAAAATTTTTCAGATAGTACTAAATAAAACGCAATTCAAACAAATTATAACATTGTTTTACATATTATTTAATAAAATTTCATTTTCACTATATTATGAAACCATAATATTATTTTTAATTTCTATTCGCTCGCCGCTACTAAGAAAATCGTTGTTACATTTTTTTCCTTTAAATACTAAGATGATTCAGTTCTTTAAGTACACTATATGTAAATAATATTATAAAAATATTTACAACATTCAATAACTTTATATTTTTTTATTCTAAATATTTGTTAGAAATAATATTTTAAAAAATATAAATATTCAAAAATTAATTTTGATTTTCTTCGTTTATAGAATTTTAGAAATTCATTTTAAATTTTAATTTATTTTAATTATTTATTTTAATAATTAAAATTTGTTTTAAATTGTAAAATTAAAAAGTAAATAGACTTTCACTATTATTTATTTTGTAAAATAAATTTACAAAATTGTTTTTATTTATTGTTAAACTATACTTTTTTTTAAAATTTACATTTTTTTTTTTTAAAATCTTTAATTTTAAAATATATTATTATTAATTTGAGTTAATAATATTATTATTTAATTTATTATAATTAACACTTAAATTCTGTTGGTGTTAAGGTATTTTATAATTTATATTTTTAAAATTTTAGATTAAATTTTATCTAACATCAGTTAAATAATTTTTACAACCTTATATTTATATTGATAATATCTAGCCACACTTTCCAGTTTATTT